>NW_026608421.1:0-69941 GCF_029499605.1 Hyla sarda
GTGCCCGGCGGAAAACGACAACCCAGGCATGTCGGGTGCCACTGTCTGCACCTGCACAGAAAGGTTTGAGCAGATATCTCCTTCCGTTCTGCCGGAATTGAAAGAAGATTGTGCATCTTCTATGTTCGTCGCGGTCAATGGCAAAAGGCGCTTATCTTCAATCTAGGTGTTTCTGCGTGCTGCGCCGGCCCAAAGAGTGCCCGGCGGAAAACGACAACGCAGGCATGTCGGGTGCCACTGTCTGCACCTGCACAGAAAGTTTTGAGCAGATATCTTCTTTCGTTCGGCCGGAATTGCAAGACGTTTGTGCATCTGCAATATTGGTCGCGGTCAATGTCAAAAAGCCCTTATCTGCAATCTAGGTGTTTCTGCGTGCTGCTCCGGCCCAAAGAGTGCCCGGCGGAAAACGACAACGCAGGCATGTCGGGTGCCACTGTCTACACCTGCACAGAAAGTTTTGAGCAGATATCTCCTTCCATTCGGCCGGAATTGCAAGACGTTTGTGCATCTTCTATGTTCGTCGCGGTCAATGGCAAAAGGCGCTTATCTTCAATCTAGGTGTTTCTGCGTGCTGCTCCGGCCCAAAGAGTGCCCGGCGGAAAACGACAACGCAGGCATGTCGGGTGCCACTGTCTGCACCTGCACATAATGTTTTGAGCAGATATCTCCTTCCGTTCGGCCGGAATTGAAAGAAGAATGTGCATCTTCAATGTAGGTCGCGGTCAATGACAAAAAGGCGCTTATCTTCAATCTAGGTGTTTCTGCGTGCTGCGCCGGCCCAAAGAGTGCCCGGCGGAAAACGACAACGCAGGCATGTCGGGTGCCACTGTCTGCACCTGCACAGAAAGTTTTGAGCAGATATCTTCTTTCGTTCGGCCGGAATTGCAAGACGTTTGTGCATCTGCAATATTGGTCGCGGTCAATGTCAAAAAGCCCTTATCTGCAATCTAGGTGTTTCTGCGTGCTGCTGCGGCCCAAAGAGTGCCCGGCGGAAAATGACAACGCAGGCATGTCGGGTGCCACTGTCTACACCTGCACAGAAAGTTTTGAGCAGATATCTCCTTCCATTCAGCCGGAATTGCAAGACGTTTGTGCATATTCTATGTTCGTCGCGGTCAATGGCAAAAGGCGCTTATCTTCAATCTAGGTGTTTCTGCGTGCTGCGCCGGCCCAAAGAGTGCCCGGTGGAAAACGACAACGCAGGCATGTCGGGTGCCACTGTCTGCACCTGCACAGAAAGTTTTGAGCAGATATCTCCTTCCGTTCGGCCGGAATTGAAAGAAGATTGTGCATCTTCAATGTAGGTCGCGGTCAATGACAAAAAGGCGCTTATCTTCAATCTAGGTGTTTCTGCGTGCTGCGCCGGCCCAAAGAGTGCCCGGCGGAAAACGACAACGCAGGCATGTCGGGTGCCACTGTCTACACCTGCACAGAAAGTTTTGAGCAGATATCTCCTTCCATTCGGCCGGAATTGCAAGACGTTTGTGCATCTTCTATGTTCATCGCGGTCAATGGCAAAAGGCGCTTATCTTCAATCTAGGTGTTTCTGCGTGCTGTGCCGGCCCAAAGAGTGCCCGGCGGAAAACGACAACGCAGGCATGTCGGGTGCCACTGTCTGCACCTGCACATAAAGTGTTGAGCAGATATCTTCTTTCGTTCGGCCGGAATTGCAAGACGTTTGTGCATCTTCAATATTGGTCGCGGTCAATGTCAAAAAGCCCTTATCTGCAATCTAGGTGTTTCTGCGTGCTGCTCCGGCCCAAAGAGTGCCCGGCGGAAAACGACAACGCAGGCATGTCGGGTGCCACTGTCTACACCTGCACAGAAAGTTTTGAGCAGATATCTCCTTCCATTCGGCCGGAATTGCAAGAAGTTTGTGCATCTTCTATGTTCGTCGCGGTCAATGACAAAAGGCGCTTATCTTCAATCTAGGTGTTTCTGCGTGCTGCTCCGGCCCAAAGAGTGCCCGGCGGAAAACGACAACGCAGGCATGTCGGGTGCCACTGTCTGCACCTGCACAGAAAGTTTTGAGCAGATATCTCCTTCCGTTCGGCCGGAATTGAAAGAAGATTGTGCATCTTCAATGTAGGTCGCGGTCAATGACAAAAAGACGCTTATCTTCAATCTAGGTGTTTCTGCGTGCTGCGCCGGCCCAAAGAGTGCCCGGCGGAAAACGACAACCCAGGCATGTCGGGTGCCACTGTCTGCACCTGCACAGAATGTTTTGAGCAGATATCTCCTTCCGTTCGGCCGGAATTGAAAGAAGATTGTGCATCTTCAATGTAGGTCGCGGTCAATGACAAAAAGGCGCTTATCTTCAATCTAGGTGTTTCTGCGTGCTGCGCCGGCCCAAAGAGTGCCCGGCGGAAAACGACAACGCAGGCATGTCGGGTGCCACTGTCTGCACCTGCACAGAAAGGTTTAAACAGATATCTCCTTCCGTTCTGCCGGAATTGAAAGAAGATTGTGCATCTTCTATGTTCGTCGCGGTCAATGGCAAAAGGCGCTTATCTTCAATCTAGGTGTTTCTGCGAGCTGCTCCGGCCCAAAGAGTGCCCGGCGGAAAACGACAACGCAGGCATGTCGGGTGCCACTGTCTACACCTGCACAGAAAGTTTTGAGCAGATATCTCCTTCCATTCGGCCGGAATTGCAATAAATTTGTGCATCTTCTATGTTCGTCGCGGTCAATGGCAAAAGGCGCTTATCTTCAATCTAGGTGTTTCTGCGTGCTGCTCCGGCCCAAAGAGTGTCCGGCGGAAAACGACAACGCAGGCATGTCGGGTGCCACTGTCTGCACCTGCACAGAAAGTTTTGAGCAGATATCTCCTTCCGTTCGGCCGGAATTGAAAGAAGATTGTGCATCTTCAATGTAGGTCGCGGTCAATGACAAAAAGGCGCTTATCTTCAATCTAGGTGTTTCTGCGTGCTGCGCCGGCCCAAAGAGTGCCCGGCGGAAAACGACAACGCAGGCATGTCGGGTGCCACTGTCTGCACCTGCACAGAAAGTTTTGAGCAGATATCTCCTTCCGTTCGGCCGGAATTGAAAGAAGATTGTGCATCTTCAATGTAGGTCGCGGTCAATGACAAAAAGGCGCTTATCTTCAATCTAGGTGTTTCTGCGTGCCGCGCCGGCCCAAAGAGTGCCCGGCGGAAAACGACAACGCAGGCATGTCGGGTGCCACTGTCTACACCTGCACAGAAAGTTTTGAGCAGATATCTCCTTCCATTCGGCCGGAATTGCAAGACGTTTGTGCATCTTCTATGTTCATCGCGGTCAATGGCAAAAGGCGCTTATCTTCAATCTAGGTGTTTCTGCGTGCTGCGCCGGCCCAAAGAGTGCCCGGCGGAAAACGACAACGCAGGCATGTCGGGTGCCACTGTCTGCACCTGCACATAAAGTGTTGAGCAGATATCTTCTTTCGTTCGGCCGGAATTGCAAGACGTTTGTGCATCTTCAATATTGGTCGCGGTCAATGTCAAAAAGCCTTTATCTGCAATCTAGGTGTTTCTGCGTGCTGCTCCGGCCCAAAGAGTGCCCGGCGGAAAACGACAACGCAGGCATGTCGGGTGCCACTGTCTACACCTGCACAGAAAGTTTTGAGCAGATATCTCCTTCCATTCGGCCGGAATTGCAAGAAGTTTGTGCATCTTCTATGTTCGTCGCGGTCAATGACAAAAGGCGCTTATCTTCAATCTAGGTGTTTCTGCGTGCTGCTCCGGCCCAAAGAGTGCCCGGCGGAAAACGACAACGCAGGCATGTCGGGTGCCACTGTCTGCACCTGCACAGAAAGTTTTGAGCAGATATCTCCTTCCGTTCTGCCGGAATTGAAAGAAGATTGTGCATCTTCAATGTAGGTCGCGGTCAATGACAAAAAGACGCTTATCTTCAATCTAGGTGTTTCTGCGTGCTGCGCCGGCCCAAAGAGTGCCCGGCGGAAAACGACAACCCAGGCATGTCGGGTGCCACTGTCTGCACCTGCACAGAATGTTTTGAGCAGATATCTCCTTCCGTTCGGCCGGAATTGAAAGAAGATTGTGCATCTTCAATGTAGGTCGCGGTCAATGACAAAAAGGCGCTTATCTTCAATCTAGGTGTTTCTGCGTGCTGCGCCGGCCCAAAGAGTGCCCGGCTGAAAACGACAACGCAGGCATGTCGGGTGCCACTGTCTGCACCTGCACAGAAAGGTTTGAGCAGATATCTCCTTCCGTTCTGCCGGAATTGAAAGAAGATTGTGCATCTTCTATGTTCGTCGCGGTCAATGGCAAAAGGCGCTTATCTTCAATCTAGGTGTTTCTGCGAGCTGCTCCGGCCCAAAGAGTGCCCGGCGGAAAACGACAACGCAGGCATGTCGGGTGCCACTGTCTACACCTGCACAGAAAGTTTTGAGCAGATATCTCCTTCCATTCGGCCGGAATTGCAATAAGTTTGTGCATCTTCTATGTTCGTCGCGGTCAATGGCAAAAGGCGCTTATCTTCAATCTAGGTGTTTCTGCGTGCTGCTCCGGCCCAAAGAGTGTCCGGCGGAAAACGACAACGCAGGCATGTCGGGTGCCACTGTCTGCACCTGCACAGAAAGTTTTGAGCAGATATCTCCTTCCGTTCGGCCGGAATTGAAAGAAGATTGTGCATCTTCAATGTAGGTCGCGGTCAATGACAAAAAGGCGCTTATCTTCAATCTAGGTGTTTCTGCGTGCTGCGCCGGCCCAAAGAGTGCCCGGCGGAAAACGACAACGCAGGCATGTCGGGTGCCACTGTCTGCACCTGCACAGAAAGTTTTGAGCAGATATCTCCTTCCGTTCGGCCGGAATTGAAAGAAGATTGTGCATCTTCAATGTAGGTCGCGGTCAATGACAAAAAGGCGCTTATCTTCAATCTAGGTGTTTCTGCGTGCTGCGCCGGCCCAAAGAGTGCCCGGCGGAAAACGACAACGCAGGCATGTCTGGTGCCACTGTCTGCACCTGCACAGAAAGTTTTGAGCAGATATCTTCTTTCGTTCGGCCGGAATTGCAAGACGTTTGTGCATCTGCAATATTGGTCGCGGTCAATGTCAAAAAGCCCTTATCTGCAATCTAGGTGTTTCTGCGTGCTGCTCCGGCCCAAAGAGTGCCCGGCGGAAAACGACAACGCAGGCATGTCGGGTGCCACTGTCTACACCTGCACAGAAAGTTTTGAGCAGATATCTCCTTCCATTCGGCTGGAATTGCAAGACGTTTGTGCATCTTCTATGTTCGTCGCGGTCAATGGCAAAAGGCGCTTATCTTCAATCTAGGTGTTTCTGCGTGCTGCGCCGGCCCAAAGAGTGCCCGGTGGAAAACGACAACGTAGGCATGTCGGGTGCCACTGTCTGCACCTGCACAGAAAGTTTTGAGCAGATATCTCCTTCCGTTCGTCCGGAATTGAAAGAAGATTGTGCATCTTCAATGTAGGTCGCGGTCAATGACAAAAAGGCGATTATCTTCAATCTAGGTGTTTCTGCGTGCTGCGCCGGCCCAAAGAGTGCCCGGCGGAAAACGACAACGCAGGCATGTCGGGTGCCACTGTCTGCACCTGCACAGAAAGTTTTGAGCAGATATCTCCTTCCGTTCGGCCGGAATTGAAAGAAGATTGTGCATCTTCAATGTAGGTCGCGGTCAATGACAAAAAGGCGCTTATCTTCAATCTAGGTGTTTCTGCGTGCTGCGCCGGCCCAAAGAGTGCCCGGCGGAAAACGACAACGCAGGCATGTCGGGTGCCACTGACTGCACCTGCACATCATGTTTTGAGCAGATATCTCCTTCCGTTCGGCCGGAATTGAAAGAAGATTGTGCATCTTCAATGTAGGTCGCGGTCAATGACAAAAAGGCGCTTATCTTCAATCTAGGTGTTTCTGCGTGCTGCGCCGGCCCAAAGAGTGCCCGGCGGAAAACGACAACGCAGGCATGTCGGGTGCCACTGTCTACACCTGCACAGAAAGTTTTGAGCAGATATCTCCTTCCATTCGGCCGGAATTGCAAGACGTTTGTGCATCTTCTATGTTCATCGCGGTCAATGGCAAAAGGCGCTTATCTTCAATCTAGGTGTTTCTGCGTGCTGCGCCGGCCCAAAGAGTGCCCGGCGGAAAACGACAAGGCAGGCATGTCGGGTGCCACTGTCTGCACCTGCACAGAAAGTTTTGAGCAGATATCTTCTTTCGTTCGGCCGGAATTGAAAGAAGATTGTGCATCTTCAATGTAGGTCTCGGTCAATGACAAAAAGGCGCTTATCTTCAATCTAGGTGTTTCTGCGTGCTGCTCCGGCCCAAAGAGTGCTCGGCGGATAACGACAACGCAGGCATGTCGGGTGCCATTGTCTACACCTGCACAGTAAGTTTTGAGCAGATATCTCCTTCCATTCGGCCGGAATTGCAAGAAGTTTGTGCATCTTCTATGTTCGTCGCGGTGAATGGCAAAAGGCGCTTATCTTCAATCTAGGTGTTTCTGCGTGCTGCGCCGGCCCAAAGAGTGCCCGGCGGAAAACGACAACGCAGGCATGTCGGGTGCCACTGTCTGCACCTGCACAGAAAGTTTTGAGCAGATATCTTCTTTCGTTCGGCCGGAATTGCAAGAAGATTGTGCATCTTCAATATTGGTCGCGGTCAATGTCAAAAAGCCCTTATCTGCAATCTAGGTGTTTCTGCGTGCTGCTCCGGCCCAAAGAGTGCCCGGCGCATAACGACAACGCAGGCATTTCGGGTGCCATTGTCTACACCTGCACAGAAAGTTTTGAGCAGATATCTCCTTCCATTCGGCTGGAATTGCAAGAAGTTTGTGCATCTTCTATGTTCGTCGCGGTGAATGGCAAAAGGCGCTTATCTTCAATCTAGGTGTTTCTGCGTGCTGCGCCGGCCCAAAGAGTGCCCAGCGGAAAACGACAACGCAGGAATGTCGGGTGCCACTGTCTGCACCTGCACAGAAAGTTTTGAGCAGATATCTCCTTCCGTTCGGCCGGAATTGAAAGAAGATTGTGCATCTTCAATGTAGGTCGCGGTCAATGACAAAAAGACGCTTATCTTCAATCTAGGTGTTTCTGCGTGCTGCGCCGGCCCAAAGAGTGCCCGGCGGAAAACGACAACCCAGGCATGTCGGGTGCCACTGTCTGCACCTGCACAGAAAGGTTTGAGCAGATATCTCCTTCCGTTCTGCCGGAATTGAAAGAAGATTGTGCATCTTCTATGTTCGTCGCGGTCAATGGCAAAAGGCGCTTATCTTCAATCTAGGTGTTTCTGCGTGCTGCGCCGGCCCAAAGAGTGCCCGGTGGAAAACGACAACGCAGGCATGTCGGGTGCCACTGTCTGCACCTGCACAGAAAGTTTTGAGCAGATATCTTCTTTCGTTCGGCCGGAATTGCAAGACGTTTGTGCATCTGCAATATTGGTCGCGGTCAATGTCAAAAAGCCCTTATCTGCAATCTAGGTGTTTCTGCGTGCTGCTCCGGCCCAAAGAGTGCCCGGCGGAAAACGACAACGCAGGCATGTCGGGTGCCACTGTCTACACCTGCACAGAAAGTTTTGAGCAGATATCTCCTTCCATTCGGCCGGAATTGCAAGACGTTTGTGCATCTTCTATGTTCGTCGCGGTCAATGGCAAAAGGCGCTTATCTTCAATCTAGGTGTTTCTGCGTGCTGCGCCGGCCCAAAGAGTGCCCGGCGGAAAACGACAAGGCAGGCATGTCGGGTGCCACTGTCTGCACCTGCACAGAAAGTTTGAGCAGATATCTTCTTTCGTTCGGCCGGAATTGCAAGAAGATTGTGCATCTTCAATATTGGTCGCGGTCAATGTCAAAAAGCCCTTATCTGCAATCTAGGTGTTTCTGCGTGCTGCTCCGGCCCAAAGAGTGCCCGGCGGATAACGACAACGCAGGCATTTCGGGTGCCATTGTCTACACCTGCACAGAAAGTTTTGAGCAGATATCTCCTTCCATTCGGCCGGAATTGCAAGAAGTTTGTGCATCTTCTATGTTCGTCGCGGTGAATGGCAAAAGGCGCTTATCTTCAATCTAGGTGTTTCTGCGTGCTGCGCCGGCCCAAAGAGTGCCCGGCGGAAAACGACAACGCAGGCATGTCGGGTGCCACTGTCTGCACCTGCACAGAAAGTTTTGAGCAGATATCTTCTTTCGTTCGGCCGGAATTGCAAGACGTTTGTGCATCTGCAATATTGGTCGCGGTCAATGTCAAAAAGCCCTTATCTGCAATCTAGGTGTTTCTGCGTGCTGCTCCGGCCCAAAGAGTGCCCGGCGGAAAACGACAACGCAGGCATGTCGGGTGCCACTGTCTACACCTGCACAGAAAGTTTTGAGCAGATATCTCCTTCCATTCGGCCGGAATTGCAAGACGTTTGTGCATCTTCTATGTTCGTCGCGGTCAATGGCAAAAGGCGCTTATCTTCAATCTAGGTGTTTCTGCGTGCTGCGCCGGCCCAAAGAGTGCCCGGCGGAAAACGACAACGCAGGCATGTCGGGTGCCACTGTCTGCACCTGCACAGAAAGTTTTGAGCAGATATCTCCTTCCGTTCGGCCGGAATTGAAAGAAGATTGTGCATCTTCAATGTAGGTCGCGGTCAATGATAAAAAGGCGCTTATCTTCAATCTAGGTGTTTCTGCGTGCTGCGCCGGCCCAAAGAGTGCCCGGCGGAAAACGACAACGCAGGCATGTCGGGTGCCACTGTCTGCACCTGCACATAATGTTTTGAGCAGATATCTCCTTCCGTTCGGCCGGAATTGAAAGAAGATTGTGCATCTTCAATGTAGGTCGCGGTCAATGACAAAAAGGCGCTTATCTTCAATCTAGGTGTTTCTGCGTGCTGCGCCGGCCCAAAGAGTGCCCGGCGGAAAACGACAACGCAGGCATGTCGGGTGCCACTGTCTGCACCTGCACAGAAAGTTTTGAGCAGATATCTTCTTTCGTTCGGCCGGAATTGCAAGACGTTTGTGCATCTGCAATATTGGTCGCGGTCAATGTCAAAAAGCCCTTATCTGCAATCTAGGTGTTTCTGCGTGCTGCTCCGGCCCAAAGAGTGCCCGGCGGAAAACGACAACGCAGGCATGTCGGGTGCCACTGTCTGCACCTGCACATAATGTTTTGAGCAGATATCTCCTTCCGTTCGGCCGGAATTGAAAGAAGAATGTGCATCTTCAATGTAGGTCGCGGTCAATGACAAAAAGGCGCTTATCTTCAATCTAGGTGTTTCTGCGTGCTGCGCCGGCCCAAAGAGTGCCCGGCGGAAAATGACAACGCAGGCATGTCGGGTGCCACTGTCTACACCTGCACAGAAAGTTTTGAGCAGATATCTCCTTCCATTCAGCCGGAATTGCAAGACGTTTGTGCATCTTCTATGTTCGTCGCGGTCAATGGCAAAAGGCGCTTATCTTCAATCTAGGTGTTTCTGCGTGCTGCGCCGGCCCAAAGAGTGCCCGGTGGAAAACGACAACGCAGGCATGTCGGGTGCCACTGTCTGCACCTGCACAGAAAGTTTTGAGCAGATATCTCCTTCCGTTCGGCCGGAATTGAAAGAAGATTGTGCATCTTCAATGTAGGTCGCGGTCAATGACAAAAAGGCGCTTATCTTCAATCTAGGTGTTTCTGCGTGCTGCGCCGGCCCAAAGAGTGCCCGGCGGAAAACGACAACGCAGGCATGTCGGGTGCCACTGTCTACACCTGCACAGAAAGTTTTGAGCAGATATCTCCTTCCATTCGGCCGGAATTGCAAGACGTTTGTGCATCTTCTATGTTCATCGCGGTCAATGGCAAAAGGCGCTTATCTTCAATCTAGGTGTTTCTGCGTGCTGTGCCGGCCCAAAGAGTGCCCGGCGGAAAACGACAACGCAGGCATGTCGGGTGCCACTGTCTGCACCTGCACATAAAGTGTTGAGCAGATATCTTCTTTCGTTCGGCCGGAATTGCAAGACGTTTGTGCATCTTCAATATTGGTCGCGGTCAATGTCAAAAAGCCCTTATCTGCAATCTAGGTGTTTCTGCGTGCTGCTCCGGCCCAAAGAGTGCCCGGCGGAAAACGACAACGCAGGCATGTCGGGTGCCACTGTCTACACCTGCACAGAAAGTTTTGAGCAGATATCTCCTTCCATTCGGCCGGAATTGCAAGAAGTTTGTGCATCTTCTATGTTCGTCGCGGTCAATGACAAAAGGCGCTTATCTTCAATCTAGGTGTTTCTGCGTGCTGCTCCGGCCCAAAGAGTGCCCGGCGGAAAACGACAACGCAGGCATGTCGGGTGCCACTGTCTGCACCTGCACAGAAAGTTTTGAGCAGATATCTCCTTCCGTTCGGCCGGAATTGAAAGAAGATTGTGCATCTTCAATGTAGGTCGCGGTCAATGACAAAAAGACGCTTATCTTCAATCTAGGTGTTTCTGCGTGCTGCGCCGGCCCAAAGAGTGCCCGGCGGAAAACGACAACCCAGGCATGTCGGGTGCCACTGTCTGCACCTGCACAGAATGTTTTGAGCAGATATCTCCTTCCGTTCGGCCGGAATTGAAAGAAGATTGTGCATCTTCAATGTAGGTCGCGGTCAATGACAAAAAGGCGCTTATCTTCAATCTAGGTGTTTCTGCGTGCTGCGCCGGCCCAAAGAGTGCCCGGCGGAAAACGACAACGCAGGCATGTCGGGTGCCACTGTCTGCACCTGCACAGAAAGGTTTGAGCAGATATCTCCTTCCGTTCTGCCGGAATTGAAAGAAGATTGTGCATCTTCTATGTTCGTCGCGGTCAATGGCAAAAGGCGCTTATCTTCAATCTAGGTGTTTCTGCGAGCTGCTCCGGCCCAAAGAGTGCCCGGCGGAAAACGACAACGCAGGCATGTCGGGTGCCACTGTCTACACCTGCACAGAAAGTTTTGAGCAGATATCTCCTTCCATTCGGCCGGAATTGCAATAAATTTGTGCATCTTCTATGTTCGTCGCGGTCAATGGCAAAAGGCGCTTATCTTCAATCTAGGTGTTTCTGCGTGCTGCTCCGGCCCAAAGAGTGTCCGGCGGAAAACGACAACGCAGGCATGTCGGGTGCCACTGTCTGCACCTGCACAGAAAGTTTTGAGCAGATATCTCCTTCCGTTCGGCCGGAATTGAAAGAAGATTGTGCATCTTCAATGTAGGTCGCGGTCAATGACAAAAAGGCGCTTATCTTCAATCTAGGTGTTTCTGCGTGCTGCGCCGGCCCAAAGAGTGCCCGGCGGAAAACGACAACGCAGGCATGTCGGGTGCCACTGTCTGCACCTGCACAGAAAGTTTTGAGCAGATATCTCCTTCCGTTCGGCCGGAATTGAAAGAAGATTGTGCATCTTCAATGTAGGTCGCGGTCAATGACAAAAAGGCGCTTATCTTCAATCTAGGTGTTTCTGCGTGCTGCGCCGGCCCAAAGAGTGCCCGGCGGAAAACGACAACGCAGGCATGTCGGGTGCCACTGTCTACACCTGCACAGAAAGTTTTGAGCAGATATCTCCTTCCATTCGGCCGGAATTGCAAGACGTTTGTGCATCTTCTATGTTCATCGCGGTCAATGGCAAAAGGCGCTTATCTTCAATCTAGGTGTTTCTGCGTGCTGCGCCGGCCCAAAGAGTGCCCGGCGGAAAACGACAACGCAGGCATGTCGGGTGCCACTGTCTGCACCTGCACATAAAGTGTTGAGCAGATATCTTCTTTCGTTCGGCCGGAATTGCAAGACGTTTGTGCATCTTCAATATTGGTCGCGGTCAATGTCAAAAAGCCTTTATCTGCAATCTAGGTGTTTCTGCGTGCTGCTCCGGCCCAAAGAGTGCCCGGCGGAAAACGACAACGCAGGCATGTCGGGTGCCACTGTCTACACCTGCACAGAAAGTTTTGAGCAGATATCTCCTTCCATTCGGCCGGAATTGCAAGAAGTTTGTGCATCTTCTATGTTCGTCGCGGTCAATGACAAAAGGCGCTTATCTTCAATCTAGGTGTTTCTGCGTGCTGCTCCGGCCCAAAGAGTGCCCGGCGGAAAACGACAACGCAGGCATGTCGGGTGCCACTGTCTGCACCTGCACAGAAAGTTTTGAGCAGATATCTCCTTCCGTTCGGCCGGAATTGAAAGAAGATTGTGCATCTTCAATGTAGGTCGCGGTCAATGACAAAAAGACGCTTATCTTCAATCTAGGTGTTTCTGCGTGCTGCGCCGGCCCAAAGAGTGCCCGGCGGAAAACGACAACCCAGGCATGTCGGGTGCCACTGTCTGCACCTGCACAGAATGTTTTGAGCAGATATCTCCTTCCGTTCGGCCGGAATTGAAAGAAGATTGTGCATCTTCAATGTAGGTCGCGGTCAATGACAAAAAGGCGCTTATCTTCAATCTAGGTGTTTCTGCGTGCTGCGCCGGCCCAAAGAGTGCCCGGCTGAAAACGACAACGCAGGCATGTCGGGTGCCACTGTCTGCACCTGCACAGAAAGGTTTGAGCAGATATCTCCTTCCGTTCTGCCGGAATTGAAAGAAGATTGTGCATCTTCTATGTTCGTCGCGGTCAATGGCAAAAGGCGCTTATCTTCAATCTAGGTGTTTCTGCGAGCTGCTCCGGCCCAAAGAGTGCCCGGCGGAAAACGACAACGCAGGCATGTCGGGTGCCACTGTCTACACCTGCACAGAAAGTTTTGAGCAGATATCTCCTTCCATTCGGCCGGAATTGCAATAAGTTTGTGCATCTTCTATGTTCGTCGCGGTCAATGGCAAAAGGCGCTTATCTTCAATCTAGGTGTTTCTGCGTGCTGCTCCGGCCCAAAGAGTGTCCGGCGGAAAACGACAACGCAGGCATGTCGGGTGCCACTGTCTGCACCTGCACAGAAAGTTTTGAGCAGATATCTCCTTCCGTTCGGCCGGAATTGAAAGAAGATTGTGCATCTTCAATGTAGGTCGCGGTCAATGACAAAAAGGCGCTTATCTTCAATCTAGGTGTTTCTGCGTGCTGCGCCGGCCCAAAGAGTGCCCGGCGGAAAACGACAACGCAGGCATGTCGGGTGCCACTGTCTGCACCTGCACAGAAAGTTTTGAGCAGATATCTCCTTCCGTTCGGCCGGAATTGAAAGAAGATTGTGCATCTTCAATGTAGGTCGCGGTCAATGACAAAAAGGCGCTTATCTTCAATCTAGGTGTTTCTGCGTGCTGCGCCGGCCCAAAGAGTGCCCGGCGGAAAACGACAACGCAGGCATGTCGGGTGCCACTGTCTGCACCTGCACAGAAAGTTTTGAGCAGATATCTTCTTTCGTTCGGCCGGAATTGCAAGACGTTTGTGCATCTGCAATATTGGTCGCGGTCAATGTCAAAAAGCCCTTATCTGCAATCTAGGTGTTTCTGCGTGCTGCTCCGGCCCAAAGAGTGCCCGGCGGAAAACGACAACGCAGGCATGTCGGGTGCCACTGTCTACACCTGCACAGAAAGTTTTGAGCAGATATCTCCTTCCATTCGGCTGGAATTGCAAGACGTTTGTGCATCTTCTATGTTCGTCGCGGTCAATGGCAAAAGGCGCTTATCTTCAATCTAGGTGTTTCTGCGTGCTGCGCCGGCCCAAAGAGTGCCCGGTGGAAAACGACAACGCAGGCATGTCGGGTGCCACTGTCTGCACCTGCACAGAAAGTTTTGAGCAGATATCTCCTTCCGTTCGTCCGGAATTGAAAGAAGATTGTGCATCTTCAATGTAGGTCGCGGTCAATGACAAAAAGGCGATTATCTTCAATCTAGGTGTTTCTGCGTGCTGCGCCGGCCCAAAGAGTGCCCGGCGGAAAACGACAACGCAGGCATGTCGGGTGCCACTGTCTGCACCTGCACAGAAAGTTTTGAGCAGATATCTCCTTCCGTTCGGCCGGAATTGAAAGAAGATTGTGCATCTTCAATGTAGGTCGCGGTCAATGACAAAAAGGCGCTTATCTTCAATCTAGGTGTTTCTGCGTGCTGCGCCGGCCCAAAGAGTGCCCGGCGGAAAACGACAACGCAGGCATGTCGGGTGCCACTGTCTACACCTGCACAGAAAGTTTTGAGCAGATATCTCCTTCCATTCGGCCGGAATTGCAAGACGTTTGTGCATCTTCTATGTTCATCGCGGTCAATGGCAAAAGGCGCTTATCTTCAATCTAGGTGTTTCTGCGTGCTGCGCCGGCCCAAAGAGTGCCCGGCGGAAAACGACAACGCAGGCATGTCGGGTGCCACTGTCTGCACCTGCACATAAAGTGTTGAGCAGATATCTTCTTTCGTTCGGCCGGAATTGCAAGACGTTTGTGCATCTTCAATATTGGTCGCGGTCAATGTCAAAAAGCCTTTATCTGCAATCTAGGTGTTTCTGCGTGCTGCTCCGGCCCAAAGAGTGCCCGGCGGAAAACGACAACGCAGGCATGTCGGGTGCCACTGTCTACACCTGCACAGAAAGTTTTGAGCAGATATCTCCTTCCATTCGGCCGGAATTGCAAGAAGTTTGTGCATCTTCTATGTTCGTCGCGGTCAATGACAAAAGGCGCTTATCTTCAATCTAGGTGTTTCTGCGTGCTGCTCCGGCCCAAAGAGTGCCCGGCGGAAAACGACAACGCAGGCATGTCGGGTGCCACTGTCTGCACCTGCACAGAAAGTTTTGAGCAGATATCTCCTTCCGTTCGGCCGGAATTGAAAGAAGATTGTGCATCTTCAATGTAGGTCGCGGTCAATGACAAAAAGACGCTTATCTTCAATCTAGGTGTTTCTGCGTGCTGCGCCGGCCCAAAGAGTGCCCGGCGGAAAACGACAACCCAGGCATGTCGGGTGCCACTGTCTGCACCTGCACAGAATGTTTTGAGCAGATATCTCCTTCCGTTCGGCCGGAATTGAAAGAAGATTGTGCATCTTCAATGTAGGTCGCGGTCAATGACAAAAAGGCGCTTATCTTCAATCTAGGTGTTTCTGCGTGCTGCGCCGGCCCAAAGAGTGCCCGGCTGAAAACGACAACGCAGGCATGTCGGGTGCCACTGTCTGCACCTGCACAGAAAGGTTTGAGCAGATATCTCCTTCCGTTCTGCCGGAATTGAAAGAAGATTGTGCATCTTCTATGTTCGTCGCGGTCAATGGCAAAAGGCGCTTATCTTCAATCTAGGTGTTTCTGCGAGCTGCTCCGGCCCAAAGAGTGCCCGGCGGAAAACGACAACGCAGGCATGTCGGGTGCCACTGTCTACACCTGCACAGAAAGTTTTGAGCAGATATCTCCTTCCATTCGGCCGGAATTGCAATAAGTTTGTGCATCTTCTATGTTCGTCGCGGTCAATGGCAAAAGGCGCTTATCTTCAATCTAGGTGTTTCTGCGTGCTGCTCCGGCCCAAAGAGTGTCCGGCGGAAAACGACAACGCAGGCATGTCGGGTGCCACTGTCTGCACCTGCACAGAAAGTTTTGAGCAGATATCTCCTTCCGTTCGGCCGGAATTGAAAGAAGATTGTGCATCTTCAATGTAGGTCGCGGTCAATGACAAAAAGGCGCTTATCTTCAATCTAGGTGTTTCTGCGTGCTGCGCCGGCCCAAAGAGTGCCCGGCGGAAAACGACAACGCAGGCATGTCGGGTGCCACTGTCTGCACCTGCACAGAAAGTTTTGAGCAGATATCTCCTTCCGTTCGGCCGGAATTGAAAGAAGATTGTGCATCTTCAATGTAGGTCGCGGTCAATGACAAAAAGGCGCTTATCTTCAATCTAGGTGTTTCTGCGTGCTGCGCCGGCCCAAAGAGTGCCCGGCGGAAAACGACAACGCAGGCATGTCGGGTGCCACTGTCTGCACCTGCACAGAAAGTTTTGAGCAGATATCTTCTTTCGTTCGGCCGGAATTGCAAGACGTTTGTGCATCTGCAATATTGGTCGCGGTCAATGTCAAAAAGCCCTTATCTGCAATCTAGGTGTTTCTGCGTGCTGCTCCGGCCCAAAGAGTGCCCGGCGGAAAACGACAACGCAGGCATGTCGGGTGCCACTGTCTACACCTGCACAGAAAGTTTTGAGCATATATCTCCTTCCATTCGGCTGGAATTGCAAGACGTTTGTGCATCTTCTATGTTCGTCGCGGTCAATGGCAAAAGGCGCTTATCTTCAATCTAGGTGTTTCTGCGTGCTGCGCCGGCCCAAAGAGTGCCCGGTGGAAAACGACAACGCAGGCATGTCGGGTGCCACTGTCTGCACCTGCACAGAAAGTTTTGAGCAGATATCTCCTTCCGTTCGTCCGGAATTGAAAGAAGATTGTGCATCTTCAATGTAGGTCGCGGTCAATGACAAAAAGGCGATTATCTTCAATCTAGGTGTTTCTGCGTGCTGCGCCGGCCCAAAGAGTGCCCGGCGGAAAACGACAACGCAGGCATGTCGGGTGCCACTGTCTGCACCTGCACAGAAAGTTTTGAGCAGATATCTCCTTCCGTTCGGCCGGAATTGAAAGAAGATTGTGCATCTTCAATGTAGGTCGCGGTCAATGACAAAAAGGCGCTTATCTTCAATCTAGGTGTTTCTGCGTGCTGCGCCGGCCCAAAGAGTGCCCGGCGGAAAACGACAACGCAGGCATGTCGGGTGCCACTGACTGCACCTGCACATCATGTTTTGAGCAGATATCTCCTTCCGTTCGGCCGGAATTGAAAGAAGATTGTGCATCTTCAATGTAGGTCGCGGTCAATGACAAAAAGGCGCTTATCTTCAATCTAGGTGTTTCTGCGTGCTGCGCCGGCCCAAAGAGTGCCCGGCGGAAAACGACAACGCAGGCATGTCGGGTGCCACTGTCTACACCTGCACAGAAAGTTTTGAGCAGATATCTCCTTCCATTCGGCCGGAATTGCAAGACGTTTGTGCATCTTCTATGTTCATCGCGGTCAATGGCAAAAGGCGCTTATCTTCAATCTAGGTGTTTCTGCGTGCTGCGCCGGCCCAAAGAGTGCCCGGCGGAAAACGACAACGCAGGCATGTCGGGTGCCACTGTCTGCACCTGCACATAAAGTGTTGAGCAGATATCTTCTTTCGTTCGGCCGGAATTGCAAGACGTTTGTGCATCTTCAATATTGGTCGCGGTCAATGTCAAAAAGCCTTTATCTGCAATCTAGGTGTTTCTGCGTGCTGCTCCGGCCCAAAGAGTGCCCGGCGGAAAACGACAACGCAGGCATGTCGGGTGCCACTGTCTACACCTGCACAGAAAGTTTTGAGCAGATATCTCCTTCCATTCGGCCGGAATTGCAAGAAGTTTGTGCATCTTCTATGTTCGTCGCGGTCAATGACAAAAGGCGCTTATCTTCAATCTAGGTGTTTCTGCGTGCTGCTCCGGCCCAAAGAGTGCCCGGCGGAAAACGACAACGCAGGCATGTCGGGTGCCACTGTCTGCACCTGCACATAAAGTGTTGAGCAGATATCTCCTTCCGTTCGGCCGGAATTGAAAGAAGATTGTGCATCTTCAATGTAGGTCGCGGTCAATGACAAAAAGACGCTTATCTTCAATCTAGGTGTTTCTGCGTGCTGCGCCGGCCCAAAGAGTGCCCGGCGGAAAACGACAACCCAGGCATGTCGGGTGCCACTGTCTGCACCTGCACAGAATGTTTTGAGCAGATATCTCCTTCCGTTCGGCCGGAATTGAAAGAAGATTGTGCATCTTCAATGTAGGTCACGGTCAATGACAAAAAGGCGCTTATCTTCAATCTAGGTGTTTCTGCGTGCTGCGCCGGCCCAAAGAGTGCCCGGCTGAAAACGACAACGCAGGCATGTCGGGTGCCACTGTCTGCACCTGCACAGAAAGGTTTGAGCAGATATCTCCTTCCGTTCTGCCGGAATTGAAAGAAGATTGTGCATCTTCTATGTTCGTCGCGGTCAATGGCAAAAGGCGCTTATCTTCAATCTAGGTGTTTCTGCGAGCTGCTCCGGCCCAAAGAGTGCCCGGCGGAAAACGACAACGCAGGCATGTCGGGTGCCACTGTCTACACCTGCACAGAAAGTTTTGAGCAGATATCTCCTTCCATTCGGCCGGAATTGCAAGACGTTTGTGCATCTGCAATATTGGTCGCGGTCAATGTCAAAAAGCCCTTATCTGCAATCTAGGTGTTTCTGCGTGCTGCTCCGGCCCAAAGAGTGCCCGGCGGAAAACGACAACGCAGGCATGTCGAGTGCCACTGTCTACACTTGCACAGAAAGTTTTGAGCAGATATCTCCTTCCATTCGGCCGGAATTGCAAGAAGTTTGTGCATCTTCTATGTTCGTCGCGGTCAATGACAAAAGGCGCTTATCTTCAATCTAGGTGTTTCTGCGTGCTGCTCCGGCCCAAAGAGTGCCCGGCGGAAAACGACAACGCAGGCATGTCGGGTGCCACTGTCTGCACCTGCACAGAAAGTTTTGAGCAGATATCTCCTTCCGTTCGGCCGGAATTGAAAGAAGATTGTGCATCTTCAATGTAGGTCGCGGTCAATGACAAAAAGACGCTTATCTTCAATCTAGGTGTTTCTGCGTGCTGCGCCGGCCCAAAGAGTGCCCGGCGGAAAACGACAACCCAGGCATGTCGGGATCCACTGTCTGCACCTGCACAGAATGTTTTGAGCAGATATCTCCTTCCGTTCGGCCGGAATTGAAAGAAGATTGTGCATCTTCAATGTAGGTCGCGGTCAATGACAAAAAGGCGCTTATCTTCAATCTAGGTGTTTCTGCGTGCTGCGCCGGCCCAAAGAGTGCCCGGCTGAAAACGACAACGCAGGCATGTCGGGTGCCACTGTCTGCACCTGCACAGAAAGGTTTGAGCAGATATCTCCTTCCGTTCTGCCGGAATTGAAAGAAGATTGTGCATCTTCTATGTTCGTCGCGGTCAATGGCAAAAGGCGCTTATCTTCAATCTAGGTGTTTCTGCGAGCTGCTCCGGCCCAAAGAGTGCCCGGCGGAAAACGACAACGCAGGCATGTCGGGTGCCACTGTCTACACCAGCACAGAAAGTTTTGAGCAGATATCTCCTTCCATTCGGCCGGAATTGCAATAAATTTGTGCATCTTCTATGTTCGTCGCGGTCAATGGCAAAAGGCGCTTATCTTCCATCTAGGTGTTTCTGCGTGCTGCTCCGGCCCAAAGAGTGTCCGGCGGAAAACGACAACGCAGGCATGTCGGGTGCCACTGTCTGCTCCTGCACAGAAAGTTTTGAGCAGATATCTCCTTCCGTTCGGCCGGAATTGAAAGAAGATTGTGCATCTTCAATGTAGGTCGCGGTCAATGACAAAAAGGCGCTTATCTTCAATCTAGGTGTTTCTGCGTGCTGCGCCGGCCCAAAGAGTGCCCGGCGGAAAACGACAACCCAGGCATGTCGGGTGCCACTGTCTGCACCTGCACAGAAAGGTTTGAGCAGATATCTCCTTCCGTTCTGCCGGAATTGAAAGAAGATTGTGCATCTTCTATGTTCGTCGCGGTCAATGGCAAAAGGCGCTTATCTTCAATCTAGGTGTTTCTGCGTGCTGCGCCGGCCCAAAGAGTGCCCGGCGGAAAACGACAAGGCAGGCATGTCGGGTGCCACTGTCTGCACCTGCACAGAAAGTTTTGAGCAGATATCTCCTTCCATTCGGCCGGAATTGCAAGACGTTTGTGCATCTTCTATGTTCGTCGCGGTCAATGGCAAAAGGCGCTTATCTTCAATCTAGGTGTTTCTGCGTGCTGCGCCGGCCCAAAGAGTGCCCGGCGGAAAACGACAAGGCAGGCATGTCGGGTGCCACTGTCTGCACCTGCACAGAAAGTTTGAGCAGATATCTTCTTTCGTTCGGCCGGAATTGCAAGAAGATTGTGCATCTTCAATATTGGTCGCGGTCAATGTCAAAAAGCCCTTATCTGCAATCTAGGTGTTTCTGCGTGCTGCTCCGGCCCAAAGAGTGCCCGGCGGATAACGACAACGCAGGCATTTCGGGTGCCATTGTCTACACCTGCACAGAAAGTTTTGAGCAGATATCTCCTTCCATTCGGCCGGAATTGCAAGAAGTTTGTGCATCTTCTATGTTCGTCGCGGTGAATGGCAAAAGGCGCTTATCTTCAATCTAGGTGTTTCTGCGTGCTGCTCCGGCCCAAAGAGTGCCCGGCGGAAAACGACAACGCAGGCATGTCGGGTGCCACTGTCTGCACCTGCACAGAAAGTTTTGAGCAGATATCTCCTTCCGTTCGGCCGGAATTGAAAGAAGATTGTGCATCTTCAATGTAGGTCGCGGTCAATGACAAAAAGGCGCTTATCTTCAATCTAGGTGTTTCTGCGTGCTGCGCCGGCCCAAAGAGTGCCCGGCGGAAAACGACAACGCAGGCATGTCGGGTGCCACTGTCTGCACCTGCACAGAAAGTTTTGAGCAGATATTCTCTTTCGTTCGGCCGGAATTGCAAGACGTTTGTGCATCTGCAATATTGGTCGCGGTCAATGTCAAAAAGCCCTTATCTGCAATCTAGGTGTTTCTGCGTGCTGCTCCGGCCCAAAGAGTGCCCGGCGGAAAACGACAACGCAGGCATGTCGGGTTCCACTGTCTACACCTGCACAGAAAGTTTTGAGCAGATATCTCCTTCCATTCGGCCGGAATTGCAAGAAGATTGTGCATCTTCTATGTTCGTCGCGGTCAATGGCAAAAGGCGCTTATCTTCAATCTAGGTGTTTCTGCGTGCTGCTCCGGCCCAAAGAGTGCCCGGCGGAAAACGACAACGCAGGAATGTCGGGTGCCACTGTCTGCACCTGCACAGAATGTTTTGAGCAGATATCTCCTTCCGTTCGGCCGGAATTGAAAGAAGATTGTGCATCTTCAATGTAGGTCGCGGTCAATGACAAAAAGGCGCTTATCTTCAATCTAGGTGTTTCTGCGTGCTGCGCCGGCCCAAAGAGTGCCCGGCTGAAAACGACAACGCAGGCATGTCGGGTGCCACTGTCTGCACCTGCACAGAAAGGTTTGAGCAGATATCTCCTTCCGTTCTGCCGGAAATGAAAGAAGATTGTGCATCTTCTATGTTCGTCGCGGTCAATGGCAAAAGGCGCTTATCTTCAATCTAGGTGTTTCTGCGAGCTGCTCCGGCCCAAAGAGTGCCCGGCGGAAAACGACAACGCAGGCATGTCGGGTGCCACTGTCTACACCTGCACAGAAAGTTTTGAGCAGATATCTCCTTCCATTCGGCCGGAATTGCAAGACGTTTGTGCATCTTCTATGTTCATCGCGGTCAATGGCAAAAGGCGCTTATCTTCAATCTAGGTGTTTCTGCGTGCTGCGCCGGCCCAAAGAGTGCCCGGCGGAAAACGACAACGCAGGCATGTCGGGTGCCACTGTCTGCACCTGCACATAAAGTGTTGAGCAGATATCTTCTTTTGTTCGGCCGGAATTGCAGGACGTTTGTGCATCTTCAATATTGGTCGCGGTCAATGTCAAAAAGCCCTTATCTGCAATCTAGGTGTTTCTGCGTGCTGCTCCGGCCCAAAGAGTGCCCGGCGGAAAACGACAACGCAGGCATGTCGAGTTCCACTGTCTACACCTGCACAGAAAGTTTTGAGCAGATATCTCCTTCCATTCGGCCGGAATTGCAAGAAGTTTGTGCATCTTCTATGTTCGTCGCGGTCAATGACAAAAGGCGCTTATCTTCAATCTAGGTGTTTCTGCGTGCTGCTCCGGCCCAAAGAGTGCCCGGCGGAAAACGACAACGCAGGCATGTCGGGTGCCACTGTCTGCACCTGCACAGAAAGTTTTGAGCAGATATCTCCTTCCGTTCGGCCGGAATTGAAAGAAGATTGTGCATCTTCAATGTAGGTCGCGGTCAATGACAAAAAGACGCTTATCTTCAATCTAGGTGTTTGCGTGCTGCGCCGGCCCAAAGAGTGCCCGGCGGAAAACGACAACCCAGGCATGTCGGGATCCACTGTCTGCACCTGCACAGAATGTTTTGAGCAGATATCTCCTTCCGTTCGGCCGGAATTGAAAGAAGATTGTGCATCTTCAATGTAGGTCGCGGTCAATGACAAAAAGGCGCTTATCTTCAATCTAGGTGTTTCTGCGTGCTGCGCCGGCCCAAAGAGTGCCCGGCTGAAAACGACAACGCAGGCATGTCGGGTGCCACTGTCTGCACCTGCACAGAAAGGTTTGAGCAGATATCTCCTTCCGTTCTGCCGGAATTGAAAGAAGATTGTGCATCTTCTATGTTCGTCGCGGTCAATGGCAAAAGGCGCTTATCTTCAATCTAGGTGTTTCTGCGAGCTGCTCCGGCCCAAAGAGTGCCCGGCGGAAAACGACAACGCAGGCATGTCGGGTGCCACTGTCTACACCAGCACAGAAAGTTTTGAGCAGATATCTCCTTCCATTCGGCCGGAATTGCAATAAATTTGTGCATCTTCTATGTTCGTCGCGGTCAATGGCAAAAGGCGCTTATCTTCAATCTAGGTGTTTCTGCGTGCTGCTCCGGCTCAAAGAGTGTCCGGCGGAAAACGACAACGCAGGCATGTCGGGTGCCACTGTCTGCACCTGCACAGAAAGTTTTGAGCAGATATCTCCTTCCGTTCGGCCGGAATTGAAAGAAGATTGTGCATCTTCAATATTGGTCGCGGTCAATGTCAAAAAGCCCTTATCTGCAATCTAGGTGTTTCTGCGTGCTGCTCCGGCCCAAAGAGTGCCCGGCGGATAACGACAACGCAGGCATTTCGGGTGCCATTGTCTACACCTGCACAGAAAGTTTTGAGCAGATATCTCCTTCCATTCGGCCGGAATTGCAAGAAGTTTGTGCATCTTCTATGTTCGTCGCGGTGAATGGCAAAAGGCGCTTATCTTCAATCTAGGTGTTTCTGCGTGCTGCTCCGGCCCAAAGAGTGCCCGGCGGAAAACGACAACGCAGGCATGTCGGGTGCCACTGTCTGCACCTGCACAGAAAGTTTTGAGCAGATATCTCCTTCCGTTCGGCCGGAATTGAAAGAAGATTGTGCATCTTCAATGTAGGTCGCGGTCAATGACAAAAAGGCGCTTATCTTCAATCTAGGTGTTTCTGCGTGCTGCGCCGGCCCAAAGAGTGCCCGGCGGAAAACGACAACGCAGGCATGTCGGGTGCCACTGTCTGCACCTGCACAGAAAGGTTTGAGCAGATATCTCCTTCCGTTCTGCCGGAAATGAAAGAAGATTGTGCATCTTCTATGTTCGTCGCGGTCAATGGCAAAAGGCGCTTATCTTCAATCTAGGTGTTTCTGCGAGCTGCTCCGGCCCAAAGAGTGCCCGGCGGAAAACGACAACGCAGGCATGTCGGGTGCCCCTGTCTGCACCTGCACAGAAAGTTTGAGCAGATATCTTCTTTCGTTCGGCCGGAATTGCAAGAAGATTGTGCATCTTCTATGTTCGTCGCGGTCAATGGCAAAAGGCGCTTATCTTCAATCTAGGTGTTTCTGCGTGCTGCTCCGGCCCAAAGAGTGTCCGGCGGAAAACGACAACGCAGGCATGTCGGGTGCCACTGTCTGCACCTGCACAGAAAGTTTTGAGCAGATATCTCCTTCCGTTCGGACGGAATTGAAAGAAGATTGTGCATCTTCAATGTAGGTCGCGGTCAATGACAAAAAGGCGCTTATCTTCAATCTAGGTGTTTCTGCGTGCTGCGCCGGCCCAAAGAGTGCCCGGCGGAAAACGACAACGCAGGCATGTCGGGTGCCACTGTCTGCACCTGCACAGAAAGTTTTGAGCAGATATCTCCTTCCGTTCGGCCGGAATTGAAAGAAGATTGTGCATCTTCAATGTAGGTCGCGGTCAATGACAAAAAGGCGCTTATCTTCAATCTAGGTGTTTCTGCGTGCTGCGCCGGCCCAAAGAGTGCCCGGCGGAAAACGACAACCCAGGCATGTCGGGTGCCACTGTCTGCACCTGCACAGAAAGGTTTGAGCAGATATCTCCTTCCGTTCTGCCGGAATTGAAAGAAGATTGTGCATCTTCTATGTTCGTCGCGGTCAATGGCAAAAGGCGCTTATCTTCAATCTAGGTGTTTCTGCGTGCTGCGCCGGCCCAAAGAGTGCCCGGTGGAAAACGACAACGCAGGCATGTCGGGTGCCACTGTCTGCACCTGCACAGAAAGTTTTGAGCAGATATCTTCTTTCGTTCGGCCGGAATTGCAAGACGTTTGTGCATCTGCAATATTGGTCGCGGTCAATGTCAAAAAGCCCTTATCTGCAATCTAGGTGTTTCTGCGTGCTGCTCCGGCCCAAAGAGTGCCCGGCGGAAAACGACAACGCAGGCATGTCGGGTGCCACTGTCTACACCTGCACAGAAAGTTTTGAGCAGATATCTCCTTCCATTCGGCCGGAATTGCAAGACGTTTGTGCATCTTCTATGTTCGTCGCGGTCAATGGCAAAAGGCGCTTATCTTCAATCTAGGTGTTTCTGCGTGCTGCTCCGGCCCAAAGAGTGTCCGGCGGAAAACGACAACGCAGGCATGTCGGGTGCCACTGTCTGCACCTGCACAGAAAGTTTTGAGCAGATATCTCCTTCCGTTCGGCCGGAATTGAAAGAAGATTGTGCATCTTCAATATAGGTCGCGGTCAATGACAAAAAGGCGCTTATCTTCAATCTAGGTGTTTCTGCGTGCTGCGCCGGCCCAAAGAGTGCCCGGCGGAAAACGACAACGCAGGCATGTCGGGTGCCACTGTCTGCACCTGCACAGAAAGTTTTGAGCAGATATCTCCTTCCTTTCGGCCGGAATTGAAAGAAGATTGTGCATCTTCAATGTAGGTCGCGGTCAATGACAAAAAGGCGCTTATCTTCAATCTAGGTGTTTCTGCGTGCTGCTCCGGCCCAAAGAGTGCCCGGCGGAAAACGACAACGCAGGCATGTCGGGTGCCACTGTCTACACCTGCACAGAAAGTTTTGAGCAGATATCTCCTTCCATTCGGCCGGAATTGCAAGACGTTTGTGCATCTTCTATGTTCGTCGCGGTCAATGGCAAAAGGCGCTTATCTTCAATCTAGGTGTTTCTGCGTGCTGCGCCGGCCCAAAGAGTGCCCGGCGGAAAACGACAAGGCAGGCATGTCGGGTGCCACTGTCTGCACCTGCACAGAAAGTTTGAGCAGATATCTTCTTTCGTTCGGCCGGAATTGCAAGAAGATTGTGCATCTTCAATATTGGTCGCGGTCAATGTCAAAAAGCCCTTATCTGCAATCTAGGTGTTTCTGCGTGCTGCTCCGGC
This sequence comes from Hyla sarda, assembly GCF_029499605.1. Taxonomy (NCBI): domain Eukaryota; kingdom Metazoa; phylum Chordata; class Amphibia; order Anura; family Hylidae; genus Hyla; species Hyla sarda. Next base: position 25,126 of record NW_026608421.1, read on the forward strand.
CCAAAGAGTGCCCGGCGGATAACGACAACGCAGGCATGTCGGGTGCCACTGTCTACACCTGCACAGAAAGTTTTGAGCAGATATCTCCTTCCATTCGGCCGGAATTGCAATAAGTTTGTGCATCTTCTATGTTCGTCGCGGTCAATGGCAAAAGGCGCTTATCTTCAATCTAGGTGTTTCTGCGTGCTGCTCCGGCCCAAAGAGTGTCCGGCGGAAAACGACAACGCAGGCATGTCGGGTGCCACTGTCTGCACCTGCACAGAAAGTTTTGAGCAGATATCTCCTTCCGTTCGGCCGGAATTGAAAGAAGATTGTGCATCTTCAATGTAGGTCGCGGTCAATGACAAAAAGGCGCTTATCTTCAATCTAGGTGTTTCTGCGTGCTGCGCCGGCCCAAAGAGTGCCCGGCGGAAAACGACAACGCAGGCATGTCGGGTGCCACTGTCTGCACCTGCACATAATGTTTTGAGCAGATATCTCCTTCCGTTCGGCCGGAATTGAAAGAAGATTGTGCATCTTCAATGTAGGTCGCGGTCAATGACAAAAAGGCGCTTATCTTCAATCTAGGTGTTTCTGCGTGCTGCGCCGGCCCAAAGAGTGCCCGGCGGAAAACGACAACGCAGGCATGTCGGGTGCCACTGTCTGCACCTGCACAGAAAGTTTTGAGCAGATATCTTCTTTCGTTCGGCCGGAATTGCAAGACGTTTGTGCATCTGCAATATTGGTCGCGGTCAATGTCAAAAAGCCCTTATCTGCAATCTAGGTGTTTCTGCGTGCTGCTCCGGCCCAAAGAGTGCACGGCGGAAAACGACAACGCAGGCATGTCGGGTGCCACTGTCTACACCTGCACAGAAAGTTTTGAGCAGATATCTCCTTCCATTCGGCCGGAATTGCAAGACGTTTGTGCATCTTCTATGTTCGTCGCGGTCAATGGCAAAAGGCGCTTATCTTCAATCTAGGTGTTTCTGCGTGCTGCTCCTGCCCAAAGAGTGTCCGGCGGAAAACGACAACGCAGGCATGTCGGGTGCCACTGTCTGCACCTGCACAGAAAGTTTTGAGCAGATATCTCCTTCCGTTCGGCCGGAATTGAAAGAAGATTGTGCATCTTCAATGTAGGTCGCGGTCAATGACAAAAAGGCGCTTATCTTCAATCTAGGTGTTTCTGCGTGCTGCGCCGGCCCAAAGAGTGCCCGGCGGAAAACGACAACGCAGGCATGTCGGGTGCCACTGTCTGCACCTGCACAGAAAGTTTTGAGCAGATATCTCCTTCCGTTCGGCCGGAATTGAAAGAAGATTGTGCATCTTCAATGTAGGTCGCGGTCAATGACAAAAAGGCGCTTATCTTCAATCTAGGTGTTTCTGCGTGCTGCGCCGGCCCAAAGAGTGCCCGGCGGAAAACGACAACGCAGGCATGTCGGGTGCCACTGTCTGCACCTGCACAGAAAGTTTTGAGCAGATATCTTCTTTCGTTCGGCCGGAATTGCAAGACGTTTGTGCATCTGCAATATTGGTCGCGGTCAATGTCAAAAAGCCCTTATCTGCAATCTAGGTGTTTCTGCGTGCTGCTCCGGCCCAAAGAGTGCCCGGCGGAAAACGACAACGCAGGCATGTCGGGTGCCACTGTCTACACCTGCACAGAAAGTTTTGAGCAGATATCTCCTTCCATTCGGCCGGAATTGCAAGACGTTTGTGCATCTTCTATGTTCGTCGCGGTCAATGGCAAAAGGCGCTTATCTTCAATCTAGGTGTTTCTGCGTGCTGCGCCGGCCCAAAGAGTGCCCGGTGGAAAAAGACAACGCAGGCATGTCGGGTGCCACTGTCTGCACCTGCACAGAAAGTTTTGAGCAGATATCTCCTTCCGTTCGTCCGGAATTGAAAGAAGATTGTGCATCTTCAATGTAGGTCGCGGTCAATGACAAAAAGGCGATTATCTTCAATCTAGGTGTTTCTGCGTGCTGCGCCGGCCCAAAGAGTGCCCGGCGGAAAACGACAACGCAGGCATGTCGGGTGCCACTGTCTGCACCTGCACAGAAAGTTTTGAGCAGATATCTCCTTCCGTTCGGCCGGAATTGAAAGAAGATTGTGCATCTTCAATGTAGGTCGCGGTCAATGACAAAAAGGCGCTTATCTTCAATCTAGGTGTTTCTGCGTGCTGCGCCGGCCCAAAGAGTGCCCGGCGGAAAACGACAACGCAGGCATGTCGGGTGCCACTGACTGCACCTGCACATCATGTTTTGAGCAGATATCTCCTTCCGTTCGGCCGGAATTGAAAGAAGATTGTGCATCTTCAATGTAGGTCGCGGTCAATGACAAAAAGGCGCTTATCTTCAATCTAGGTGTTTCTGCGTGCTGCGCCGGCCCAAAGAGTGCCCGGCGGAAAACGACAACGCAGGCATGTCGGGTGCCACTGTCTACACCTGCACAGAAAGTTTTGAGCAGATATCTCCTTCCATTCGGCCGGAATTGCAAGACGTTTGTGCATCTTCTATGTTCATCGCGGTCAATGGCAAAAGGCGCTTATCTTCAATCTAGGTGTTTCTGCGTGCTGCGCCGGCCCAAAGAGTGCCCGGCGGAAAACGACAACGCAGGCATGTCGGGTGCCACTGTCTGCACCTGCACATAAAGTGTTGAGCAGATATCTTCTTTCGTTCGGCCGGAATTGCAAGACGTTTGTGCATCTTCAATATTGGTCGCGGTCAATGTCAAAAAGCCTTTATCTGCAATCTAGGTGTTTCTGCGTGCTGCTCCGGCCCAAAGAGTGCCCGGCGGAAAACGACAACGCAGGCATGTCGGGTGCCACTGTCTACACCTGCACAGAAAGTTTTGAGCAGATATCTCCTTCCATTCGGCCGGAATTGCAAGAAGTTTGTGCATCTTCTATGTTCGTCGCGGTCAATGACAAAAGGCGCTTATCTTCAATCTAGGTGTTTCTGCGTGCTGCTCCGGCCCAAAGAGTGCCCGGCGGAAAACGACAACGCAGGCATGTCGGGTGCCACTGTCTGCACCTGCACAGAAAGTTTTGAGCAGATATCTCCTTCCGTTCGGCCGGAATTGAAAGAAGATTGTGCATCTTCAATGTAGGTCGCGGTCAATGACAAAAAGACGCTTATCTTCAATCTAGGTGTTTCTGCGTGCTGCGCCGGCCCAAAGAGTGCCCGGCGGAAAACGACAACCCAGGCATGTCGGGTGCCACTGTCTGCACCTGCACAGAATGTTTTGAGCAGATATCTCCTTCCGTTCGGCCGGAATTGAAAGAAGATTGTGCATCTTCAATGTAGGTCGCGGTCAATGACAAAAAGGCGCTTATCTTCAATCTAGGTGTTTCTGCGTGCTGCGCCGGCCCAAAGAGTGCCCGGCTGAAAACGACAACGCAGGCATGTCGGGTGCCACTGTCTGCACCTGCACAGAAAGGTTTGAGCAGATATCTCCTTCCGTTCTGCCGGAATTGAAAGAAGATTGTGCATCTTCTATGTTCGTCGCGGTCAATGGCAAAAGGCGCTTATCTTCAATCTAGGTGTTTCTGCGAGCTGCTCCGGCCCAAAGAGTGCCCGGCGGAAAACGACAACGCAGGCATGTCGGGTGCCACTGTCTACACCTGCACAGAAAGTTTTGAGCAGATATCTCCTTCCATTCGGCCGGAATTGCAATAAGTTTGTGCATCTTCTATGTTCGTCGCGGTCAATGGCAAAAGGCGCTTATCTTCAATCTAGGTGTTTCTGCGTGCTGCTCCGGCCCAAAGAGTGTCCGGCGGAAAACGACAACGCAGGCATGTCGGGTGCCACTGTCTGCACCTGCACAGAAAGTTTTGAGCAGATATCTCCTTCCGTTCGGCCGGAATTGAAAGAAGATTGTGCATCTTCAATGTAGGTCGCGGTCAATGACAAAAAGGCGCTTATCTTCAATCTAGGTGTTTCTGCGTGCTGCGCCGGCCCAAAGAGTGCCCGGCGGAAAACGACAACGCAGGCATGTCGGGTGCCACTGTCTGCACCTGCACAGAAAGTTTTGAGCAGATATCTCCTTCCGTTCGGCCGGAATTGAAAGAAGATTGTGCATCTTCAATGTAGGTCGCGGTCAATGACAAAAAGGCGCTTATCTTCAATCTAGGTGTTTCTGCGTGCTGCGCCGGCCCAAAGAGTGCCCGGCGGAAAACGACAACGCAGGCATGTCTGGTGCCACTGTCTGCACCTGCACAGAAAGTTTTGAGCAGATATCTTCTTTCGTTCGGCCGGAATTGCAAGACGTTTGTGCATCTGCAATATTGGTCGCGGTCAATGTCAAAAAGCCCTTATCTGCAATCTAGGTGTTTCTGCGTGCTGCTCCGGCCCAAAGAGTGCCCGGCGGAAAACGACAACGCAGGCATGTCGGGTGCCACTGTCTACACCTGCACAGAAAGTTTTGAGCAGATATCTCCTTCCATTCGGCTGGAATTGCAAGACGTTTGTGCATCTTCTATGTTCGTCGCGGTCAATGGCAAAAGGCGCTTATCTTCAATCTAGGTGTTTCTGCGTGCTGCGCCGGCCCAAAGAGTGCCCGGTGGAAAACGACAACGTAGGCATGTCGGGTGCCACTGTCTGCACCTGCACAGAAAGTTTTGAGCAGATATCTCCTTCCGTTCGTCCGGAATTGAAAGAAGATTGTGCATCTTCAATGTAGGTCGCGGTCAATGACAAAAAGGCGATTATCTTCAATCTAGGTGTTTCTGCGTGCTGCGCCGGCCCAAAGAGTGCCCGGCGGAAAACGACAACGCAGGCATGTCGGGTGCCACTGTCTGCACCTGCACAGAAAGTTTTGAGCAGATATCTCCTTCCGTTCGGCCGGAATTGAAAGAAGATTGTGCATCTTCAATGTAGGTCGCGGTCAATGACAAAAAGGCGCTTATCTTCAATCTAGGTGTTTCTGCGTGCTGCGCCGGCCCAAAGAGTGCCCGGCGGAAAACGACAACGCAGGCATGTCGGGTGCCACTGACTGCACCTGCACATCATGTTTTGAGCAGATATCTCCTTCCGTTCGGCCGGAATTGAAAGAAGATTGTGCATCTTCAATGTAGGTCGCGGTCAATGACAAAAAGGCGCTTATCTTCAATCTAGGTGTTTCTGCGTGCTGCGCCGGCCCAAAGAGTGCCCGGCGGAAAACGACAACGCAGGCATGTCGGGTGCCACTGTCTACACCTGCACAGAAAGTTTTGAGCAGATATCTCCTTCCATTCGGCCGGAATTGCAAGACGTTTGTGCATCTTCTATGTTCATCGCGGTCAATGGCAAAAGGCGCTTATCTTCAATCTAGGTGTTTCTGCGTGCTGCGCCGGCCCAAAGAGTGCCCGGCGGAAAACGACAAGGCAGGCATGTCGGGTGCCACTGTCTGCACCTGCACAGAAAGTTTTGAGCAGATATCTTCTTTCGTTCGGCCGGAATTGAAAGAAGATTGTGCATCTTCAATGTAGGTCTCGGTCAATGACAAAAAGGCGCTTATCTTCAATCTAGGTGTTTCTGCGTGCTGCTCCGGCCCAAAGAGTGCTCGGCGGATAACGACAACGCAGGCATGTCGGGTGCCATTGTCTACACCTGCACAGTAAGTTTTGAGCAGATATCTCCTTCCATTCGGCCGGAATTGCAAGAAGTTTGTGCATCTTCTATGTTCGTCGCGGTGAATGGCAAAAGGCGCTTATCTTCAATCTAGGTGTTTCTGCGTGCTGCGCCGGCCCAAAGAGTGCCCGGCGGAAAACGACAACGCAGGCATGTCGGGTGCCACTGTCTGCACCTGCACAGAAAGTTTTGAGCAGATATCTTCTTTCGTTCGGCCGGAATTGCAAGAAGATTGTGCATCTTCAATATTGGTCGCGGTCAATGTCAAAAAGCCCTTATCTGCAATCTAGGTGTTTCTGCGTGCTGCTCCGGCCCAAAGAGTGCCCGGCGCATAACGACAACGCAGGCATTTCGGGTGCCATTGTCTACACCTGCACAGAAAGTTTTGAGCAGATATCTCCTTCCATTCGGCTGGAATTGCAAGAAGTTTGTGCATCTTCTATGTTCGTCGCGGTGAATGGCAAAAGGCGCTTATCTTCAATCTAGGTGTTTCTGCGTGCTGCGCCGGCCCAAAGAGTGCCCGGCGGAAAACGACAACGCAGGAATGTCGGGTGCCACTGTCTGCACCTGCACAGAAAGTTTTGAGCAGATATCTCCTTCCGTTCGGCCGGAATTGAAAGAAGATTGTGCATCTTCAATGTAGGTCGCGGTCAATGACAAAAAGGCGCTTATCTTCAATCTAGGTGTTTCTGCGTGCTGCGCCGGCCCAAAGAGTGCCCGGCGGAAAACGACAACCCAGGCATGTCGGGTGCCACTGTCTGCACCTGCACAGAAAGGTTTGAGCAGATATCTCCTTCCGTTCTGCCAGAATTGAAAGAAGATTGTGCATCTTCTATGTTCGTCGCGGTCAATGGCAAAAGGCGCTTATCTTCAATCTAGGTGTTTCTGCGTGCTGCGCCGGCCCAAAGAGTGCCCGGTGGAAAACGACAACGCAGGCATGTCGGGTGCCACTGTCTGCACCTGCACAGAAAGTTTTGAGCAGATATCTTCTTTCGTTCGGCCGGAATTGCAAGACGTTTGTGCATCTGCAATATTGGTCGCGGTCAATGTCAAAAAGCCCTTATCTGCAATCTAGGTGTTTCTGCGTGCTGCTCCGGCCCAAAGAGTGCCCGGCGGAAAACGACAACGCAGGCATGTCGGGTGCCACTGTCTACACCTGCACAGAAAGTTTTGAGCAGATATCTCCTTCCATTCGGCCGGAATTGCAAGACGTTTGTGCATCTTCTATGTTCGTCGCGGTCAATGGCAAAAGGCGCTTATCTTCAATCTAGGTGTTTCTGCGTGCTGCGCCGGCCCAAAGAGTGCCCGGCGGAAAACGACAAGGCAGGCATGTCGGGTGCCACTGTCTGCACCTGCACAGAAAGTTTGAGCAGATATCTTCTTTCGTTCGGCCGGAATTGCAAGAAGATTGTGCATCTTCAATATTGGTCGCGGTCAATGTCAAAAAGCCCTTATCTGCAATCTAGGTGTTTCTGCGTGCTGCTCCGGCCCAAAGAGTGCCCGGCGGATAACGACAACGCAGGCATTTCGGGTGCCATTGTCTACACCTGCACAGAAAGTTTTGAGCAGATATCTCCTTCCATTCGGCCGGAATTGCAAGAAGTTTGTGCATCTTCTATGTTCGTCGCGGTGAATGGCAAAAAGCGCTTATCTTCAATCTAGGTGTTTCTGCGTGCTGCGCCGGCCCAAAGAGTGCCCGGCGGAAAACGACAACGCAGGCATGTCGGGTGCCACTGTCTGCACCTGCACAGAAAGTTTTGAGCAGATATCTCCTTCCGTTCGGCCGGAATTGAAAGAAGATTGTGCATCTTCAATGTAGGTCGCGGTCAATGACAAAAAGGCGCTTATCTTCAATCTAGGTGTTTCTGCGTGCTGCGCCGGCCCAAAGAGTGCCCGGCGGAAAACGACAACGCAGGCATGTCGGGTGCCACTGTCTGCACCTGCACATAATGTTTTGAGCAGATATCTCCTTCCGTTCGGCCGGAATTGAAAGAAGATTGTGCATCTTCAATGTAGGTCGCGGTCAATGACAAAAAGGCGCTTATCTTCAATCTAGGTGTTTCTGCGTGCTGCGCCGGCCCAAAGAGTGCCCGGTGGAAAACGACAACGCAGGCATGTCGGGTGCCACTGTCTGCACCTGCACAGAAAGTTTTGAGCAGATATCTCCTTCCGTTCGGCCGGAATTGAAAGAAGATTGTGCATCTTCAATGTAGGTCGCGGTCAATGACAAAAAGGCGCTTATCTTCAATCTAGGTGTTTCTGCGTGCTGCGCCGGCCCAAAGAGTGCCCGGCGGAAAACGACAACGCAGGCATGTCGGGTGCCACTGTCTACACCTGCACAGAAAGTTTTGAGCAGATATCTCCTTCCATTCGGCCGGAATTGCAAGACGTTTGTGCATCTTCTATGTTCATCGCGGTCAATGGCAAAAGGCGCTTATCTTCAATCTAGGTGTTTCTGCGTGCTGTGCCGGCCCAAAGAGTGCCCGGCGGAAAACGACAACGCAGGCATGTCGGGTGCCACTGTCTGCACCTGCACATAAAGTGTTGAGCAGATATCTTCTTTCGTTCGGCCGGAATTGCAAGACGTTTGTGCATCTTCAATATTGGTCGCGGTCAATGTCAAAAAGCCCTTATCTGCAATCTAGGTGTTTCTGCGTGCTGCTCCGGCCCAAAGAGTGCCCGGCGGAAAACGACAACGCAGGCATGTCGGGTGCCACTGTCTACACCTGCACAGAAAGTTTTGAGCAGATATCTCCTTCCATTCGGCCGGAATTGCAAGAAGTTTGTGCATCTTCTATGTTCGTCGCGGTCAATGACAAAAGGCGCTTATCTTCAATCTAGGTGTTTCTGCGTGCTGCTCCGGCCCAAAGAGTGCCCGGCGGAAAACGACAACGCAGGCATGTCGGGTGCCACTGTCTGCACCTGCACAGAAAGTTTTGAGCAGATATCTCCTTCCGTTCGGCCGGAATTGAAAGAAGATTGTGCATCTTCAATGTAGGTCGCGGTCAATGACAAAAAGACGCTTATCTTCAATCTAGGTGTTTCTGCGTGCTGCGCCGGCCCAAAGAGTGCCCGGCGGAAAACGACAACCCAGGCATGTCGGGTGCCACTGTCTGCACCTGCACAGAATGTTTTGAGCAGATATCTCCTTCCGTTCGGCCGGAATTGAAAGAAGATTGTGCATCTTCAATGTAGGTCGCGGTCAATGACAAAAAGGCGCTTATCTTCAATCTAGGTGTTTCTGCGTGCTGCGCCGGCCCAAAGAGTGCCCGGCGGAAAACGACAACGCAGGCATGTCGGGTGCCACTGTCTGCACCTGCACAGAAAGGTTTAAACAGATATCTCCTTCCGTTCTGCCGGAATTGAAAGAAGATTGTGCATCTTCTATGTTCGTCGCGGTCAATGGCAAAAGGCGCTTATCTTCAATCTAGGTGTTTCTGCGAGCTGCTCCGGCCCAAAGAGTGCCCGGCGGAAAACGACAACGCAGGCATGTCGGGTGCCACTGTCTACACCTGCACAGAAAGTTTTGAGCAGATATCTCCTTCCATTCGGCCGGAATTGCAATAAATTTGTGCATCTTCTATGTTCGTCGCGGTCAATGGCAAAAGGCGCTTATCTTCAATCTAGGTGTTTCTGCGTGCTGCTCCGGCCCAAAGAGTGTCCGGCGGAAAACGACAACGCAGGCATGTCGGGTGCCACTGTCTGCACCTGCACAGAAAGTTTTGAGCAGATATCTCCTTCCGTTCGGCCGGAATTGAAAGAAGATTGTGCATCTTCAATGTAGGTCGCGGTCAATGACAAAAAGGCGCTTATCTTCAATCTAGGTGTTTCTGCGTGCTGCGCCGGCCCAAAGAGTGCCCGGCGGAAAACGACAACGCAGGCATGTCGGGTGCCACTGTCTGCACCTGCACAGAAAGTTTTGAGCAGATATCTCCTTCCGTTCGGCCGGAATTGAAAGAAGATTGTGCATCTTCAATGTAGGTCGCGGTCAATGACAAAAAGGCGCTTATCTTCAATCTAGGTGTTTCTGCGTGCCGCGCCGGCCCAAAGAGTGCCCGGCGGAAAACGACAACGCAGGCATGTCGGGTGCCACTGTCTACACCTGCACAGAAAGTTTTGAGCAGATATCTCCTTCCATTCGGCCGGAATTGCAAGACGTTTGTGCATCTTCTATGTTCATCGCGGTCAATGGCAAAAGGCGCTTATCTTCAATCTAGGTGTTTCTGCGTGCTGCGCCGGCCCAAAGAGTGCCCGGCGGAAAACGACAACGCAGGCATGTCGGGTGCCACTGTCTGCACCTGCACATAAAGTGTTGAGCAGATATCTTCTTTCGTTCGGCCGGAATTGCAAGACGTTTGTGCATCTTCAATATTGGTCGCGGTCAATGTCAAAAAGCCTTTATCTGCAATCTAGGTGTTTCTGCGTGCTGCTCCGGCCCAAAGAGTGCCCGGCGGAAAACGACAACGCAGGCATGTCGGGTGCCACTGTCTACACCTGCACAGAAAGTTTTGAGCAGATATCTCCTTCCATTCGGCCGGAATTGCAAGAAGTTTGTGCATCTTCTATGTTCGTCGCGGTCAATGACAAAAGGCGCTTATCTTCAATCTAGGTGTTTCTGCGTGCTGCTCCGGCCCAAAGAGTGCCCGGCGGAAAACGACAACGCAGGCATGTCGGGTGCCACTGTCTGCACCTGCACAGAAAGTTTTGAGCAGATATCTCCTTCCGTTCTGCCGGAATTGAAAGAAGATTGTGCATCTTCAATGTAGGTCGCGGTCAATGACAAAAAGACGCTTATCTTCAATCTAGGTGTTTCTGCGTGCTGCGCCGGCCCAAAGAGTGCCCGGCGGAAAACGACAACCCAGGCATGTCGGGTGCCACTGTCTGCACCTGCACAGAATGTTTTGAGCAGATATCTCCTTCCGTTCGGCCGGAATTGAAAGAAGATTGTGCATCTTCAATGTAGGTCGCGGTCAATGACAAAAAGGCGCTTATCTTCAATCTAGGTGTTTCTGCGTGCTGCGCCGGCCCAAAGAGTGCCCGGCTGAAAACGACAACGCAGGCATGTCGGGTGCCACTGTCTGCACCTGCACAGAAAGGTTTGAGCAGATATCTCCTTCCGTTCTGCCGGAATTGAAAGAAGATTGTGCATCTTCTATGTTCGTCGCGGTCAATGGCAAAAGGCGCTTATCTTCAATCTAGGTGTTTCTGCGAGCTGCTCCGGCCCAAAGAGTGCCCGGCGGAAAACGACAACGCAGGCATGTCGGGTGCCACTGTCTACACCTGCACAGAAAGTTTTGAGCAGATATCTCCTTCCATTCGGCCGGAATTGCAATAAGTTTGTGCATCTTCTATGTTCGTCGCGGTCAATGGCAAAAGGCGCTTATCTTCAATCTAGGTGTTTCTGCGTGCTGCTCCGGCCCAAAGAGTGTCCGGCGGAAAACGACAACGCAGGCATGTCGGGTGCCACTGTCTGCACCTGCACAGAAAGTTTTGAGCAGATATCTCCTTCCGTTCGGCCGGAATTGAAAGAAGATTGTGCATCTTCAATGTAGGTCGCGGTCAATGACAAAAAGGCGCTTATCTTCAATCTAGGTGTTTCTGCGTGCTGCGCCGGCCCAAAGAGTGCCCGGCGGAAAACGACAACGCAGGCATGTCGGGTGCCACTGTCTGCACCTGCACAGAAAGTTTTGAGCAGATATCTCCTTCCGTTCGGCCGGAATTGAAAGAAGATTGTGCATCTTCAATGTAGGTCGCGGTCAATGACAAAAAGGCGCTTATCTTCAATCTAGGTGTTTCTGCGTGCTGCGCCGGCCCAAAGAGTGCCCGGCGGAAAACGACAACGCAGGCATGTCTGGTGCCACTGTCTGCACCTGCACAGAAAGTTTTGAGCAGATATCTTCTTTCGTTCGGCCGGAATTGCAAGACGTTTGTGCATCTGCAATATTGGTCGCGGTCAATGTCAAAAAGCCCTTATCTGCAATCTAGGTGTTTCTGCGTGCTGCTCCGGCCCAAAGAGTGCCCGGCGGAAAACGACAACGCAGGCATGTCGGGTGCCACTGTCTACACCTGCACAGAAAGTTTTGAGCAGATATCTCCTTCCATTCGGCTGGAATTGCAAGACGTTTGTGCATCTTCTATGTTCGTCGCGGTCAATGGCAAAAGGCGCTTATCTTCAATCTAGGTGTTTCTGCGTGCTGCGCCGGCCCAAAGAGTGCCCGGTGGAAAACGACAACGTAGGCATGTCGGGTGCCACTGTCTGCACCTGCACAGAAAGTTTTGAGCAGATATCTCCTTCCGTTCGTCCGGAATTGAAAGAAGATTGTGCATCTTCAATGTAGGTCGCGGTCAATGACAAAAAGGCGATTATCTTCAATCTAGGTGTTTCTGCGTGCTGCGCCGGCCCAAAGAGTGCCCGGCGGAAAACGACAACGCAGGCATGTCGGGTGCCACTGTCTGCACCTGCACAGAAAGTTTTGAGCAGATATCTCCTTCCGTTCGGCCGGAATTGAAAGAAGATTGTGCATCTTCAATGTAGGTCGCGGTCAATGACAAAAAGGCGCTTATCTTCAATCTAGGTGTTTCTGCGTGCTGCGCCGGCCCAAAGAGTGCCCGGCGGAAAACGACAACGCAGGCATGTCGGGTGCCACTGACTGCACCTGCACATCATGTTTTGAGCAGATATCTCCTTCCGTTCGGCCGGAATTGAAAGAAGATTGTGCATCTTCAATGTAGGTCGCGGTCAATGACAAAAAGGCGCTTATCTTCAATCTAGGTGTTTCTGCGTGCTGCGCCGGCCCAAAGAGTGCCCGGCGGAAAACGACAACGCAGGCATGTCGGGTGCCACTGTCTACACCTGCACAGAAAGTTTTGAGCAGATATCTCCTTCCATTCGGCCGGAATTGCAAGACGTTTGTGCATCTTCTATGTTCATCGCGGTCAATGGCAAAAGGCGCTTATCTTCAATCTAGGTGTTTCTGCGTGCTGCGCCGGCCCAAAGAGTGCCCGGCGGAAAACGACAAGGCAGGCATGTCGGGTGCCACTGTCTGCACCTGCACAGAAAGTTTTGAGCAGATATCTTCTTTCGTTCGGCCGGAATTGAAAGAAGATTGTGCATCTTCAATGTAGGTCTCGGTCAATGACAAAAAGGCGCTTATCTTCAATCTAGGTGTTTCTGCGTGCTGCTCCGGCCCAAAGAGTGCTCGGCGGATAACGACAACGCAGGCATGTCGGGTGCCATTGTCTACACCTGCACAGTAAGTTTTGAGCAGATATCTCCTTCCATTCGGCCGGAATTGCAAGAAGTTTGTGCATCTTCTATGTTCGTCGCGGTGAATGGCAAAAGGCGCTTATCTTCAATCTAGGTGTTTCTGCGTGCTGCGCCGGCCCAAAGAGTGCCCGGCGGAAAACGACAACGCAGGCATGTCGGGTGCCACTGTCTGCACCTGCACAGAAAGTTTTGAGCAGATATCTTCTTTCGTTCGGCCGGAATTGCAAGAAGATTGTGCATCTTCAATATTGGTCGCGGTCAATGTCAAAAAGCCCTTATCTGCAATCTAGGTGTTTCTGCGTGCTGCTCCGGCCCAAAGAGTGCCCGGCGCATAACGACAACGCAGGCATTTCGGGTGCCATTGTCTACACCTGCACAGAAAGTTTTGAGCAGATATCTCCTTCCATTCGGCTGGAATTGCAAGAAGTTTGTGCATCTTCTATGTTCGTCGCGGTGAATGGCAAAAGGCGCTTATCTTCAATCTAGGTGTTTCTGCGTGCTGCGCCGGCCCAAAGAGTGCCCAGCGGAAAACGACAACGCAGGAATGTCGGGTGCCACTGTCTGCACCTGCACAGAAAGTTTTGAGCAGATATCTCCTTCCGTTCGGCCGGAATTGAAAGAAGATTGTGCATCTTCAATGTAGGTCGCGGTCAATGACAAAAAGACGCTTATCTTCAATCTAGGTGTTTCTGCGTGCTGCGCCGGCCCAAAGAGTGCCCGGCGGAAAACGACAACCCAGGCATGTCGGGTGCCACTGTCTGCACCTGCACAGAAAGGTTTGAGCAGATATCTCCTTCCGTTCTGCCGGAATTGAAAGAAGATTGTGCATCTTCTATGTTCGTCGCGGTCAATGGCAAAAGGCGCTTATCTTCAATCTAGGTGTTTCTGCGTGCTGCGCCGGCCCAAAGAGTGCCCGGTGGAAAACGACAACGCAGGCATGTCGGGTGCCACTGTCTGCACCTGCACAGAAAGTTTTGAGCAGATATCTTCTTTCGTTCGGCCGGAATTGCAAGACGTTTGTGCATCTGCAATATTGGTCGCGGTCAATGTCAAAAAGCCCTTATCTGCAATCTAGGTGTTTCTGCGTGCTGCTCCGGCCCAAAGAGTGCCCGGCGGAAAACGACAACGCAGGCATGTCGGGTGCCACTGTCTACACCTGCACAGAAAGTTTTGAGCAGATATCTCCTTCCATTCGGCCGGAATTGCAAGACGTTTGTGCATCTTCTATGTTCGTCGCGGTCAATGGCAAAAGGCGCTTATCTTCAATCTAGGTGTTTCTGCGTGCTGCGCCGGCCCAAAGAGTGCCCGGCGGAAAACGACAAGGCAGGCATGTCGGGTGCCACTGTCTGCACCTGCACAGAAAGTTTGAGCAGATATCTTCTTTCGTTCGGCCGGAATTGCAAGAAGATTGTGCATCTTCAATATTGGTCGCGGTCAATGTCAAAAAGCCCTTATCTGCAATCTAGGTGTTTCTGCGTGCTGCTCCGGCCCAAAGAGTGCCCGGCGGATAACGACAACGCAGGCATTTCGGGTGCCATTGTCTACACCTGCACAGAAAGTTTTGAGCAGATATCTCCTTCCATTCGGCCGGAATTGCAAGAAGTTTGTGCATCTTCTATGTTCGTCGCGGTGAATGGCAAAAGGCGCTTATCTTCAATCTAGGTGTTTCTGCGTGCTGCGCCGGCCCAAAGAGTGCCCGGCGGAAAACGACAACGCAGGCATGTCGGGTGCCACTGTCTGCACCTGCACAGAAAGTTTTGAGCAGATATCTTCTTTCGTTCGGCCGGAATTGCAAGACGTTTGTGCATCTGCAATATTGGTCGCGGTCAATGTCAAAAAGCCCTTATCTGCAATCTAGGTGTTTCTGCGTGCTGCTCCGGCCCAAAGAGTGCCCGGCGGAAAACGACAACGCAGGCATGTCGGGTGCCACTGTCTACACCTGCACAGAAAGTTTTGAGCAGATATCTCCTTCCATTCGGCCGGAATTGCAAGACGTTTGTGCATCTTCTATGTTCGTCGCGGTCAATGGCAAAAGGCGCTTATCTTCAATCTAGGTGTTTCTGCGTGCTGCGCCGGCCCAAAGAGTGCCCGGCGGAAAACGACAACGCAGGCATGTCGGGTGCCACTGTCTGCACCTGCACAGAAAGTTTTGAGCAGATATCTCCTTCCGTTCGGCCGGAATTGAAAGAAGATTGTGCATCTTCAATGTAGATCGCGGTCAATGATAAAAAGGCGCTTATCTTCAATCTAGGTGTTTCTGCGTGCTGCGCCGGCCCAAAGAGTGCCCGGCGGAAAACGACAACGCAGGCATGTCGGGTGCCACTGTCTGCACCTGCACATAATGTTTTGAGCAGATATCTCCTTCCGTTCGGCCGGAATTGAAAGAAGATTGTGCATCTTCAATGTAGGTCGCGGTCAATGACAAAAAGGCGCTTATCTTCAATCTAGGTGTTTCTGCGTGCTGCGCCGGCCCAAAGAGTGCCCGGCGGAAAACGACAACGCAGGCATGTCGGGTGCCACTGTCTGCACCTGCACAGAAAGTTTTGAGCAGATATCTTCTTTCGTTCGGCCGGAATTGCAAGACGTTTGTGCATCTGCAATATTGGTCGCGGTCAATGTCAAAAAGCCCTTATCTGCAATCTAGGTGTTTCTGCGTGCTGCTCCGGCCCAAAGAGTGCCCGGCGGAAAACGACAACGCAGGCATGTCGGGTGCCACTGTCTGCACCTGCACATAATGTTTTGAGCAGATATCTCCTTCCGTTCGGCCGGAATTGAAAGAAGAATGTGCATCTTCAATGTAGGTCGCGGTCAATGACAAAAAGGCGCTTATCTTCAATCTAGGTGTTTCTGCGTGCTGCGCCGGCCCAAAGAGTGCCCGGCGGAAAATGACAACGCAGGCATGTCGGGTGCCACTGTCTACACCTGCACAGAAAGTTTTGAGCAGATATCTCCTTCCATTCAGCCGGAATTGCAAGACGTTTGTGCATCTTCTATGTTCGTCGCGGTCAATGGCAAAAGGCGCTTATCTTCAATCTAGGTGTTTCTGCGTGCTGCGCCGGCCCAAAGAGTGCCCGGTGGAAAACGACAACGCAGGCATGTCGGGTGCCACTGTCTGCACCTGCACAGAAAGTTTTGAGCAGATATCTCCTTCCGTTCGGCCGGAATTGAAAGAAGATTGTGCATCTTCAATGTAGGTCGCGGTCAATGACAAAAAGGCGCTTATCTTCAATCTAGGTGTTTCTGCGTGCTGCGCCGGCCCAAAGAGTGCCCGGCGGAAAACGACAACGCAGGCATGTCGGGTGCCACTGTCTACACCTGCACAGAAAGTTTTGAGCAGATATCTCCTTCCATTCGGCCGGAATTGCAAGACGTTTGTGCATCTTCTATGTTCATCGCGGTCAATGGCAAAAGGCGCTTATCTTCAATCTAGGTGTTTCTGCGTGCTGTGCCGGCCCAAAGAGTGCCCGGCGGAAAACGACAACGCAGGCATGTCGGGTGCCACTGTCTGCACCTGCACATAAAGTGTTGAGCAGATATCTTCTTTCGTTCGGCCGGAATTGCAAGACGTTTGTGCATCTTCAATATTGGTCGCGGTCAATGTCAAAAAGCCCTTATCTGCAATCTAGGTGTTTCTGCGTGCTGCTCCGGCCCAAAGAGTGCCCGGCGGAAAACGACAACGCAGGCATGTCGGGTGCCACTGTCTACACCTGCACAGAAAGTTTTGAGCAGATATCTCCTTCCATTCGGCCGGAATTGCAAGAAGTTTGTGCATCTTCTATGTTCGTCGCGGTCAATGACAAAAGGCGCTTATCTTCAATCTAGGTGTTTCTGCGTGCTGCTCCGGCCCAAAGAGTGCCCGGCGGAAAACGACAACGCAGGCATGTCGGGTGCCACTGTCTGCACCTGCACAGAAAGTTTTGAGCAGATATCTCCTTCCGTTCGGCCGGAATTGAAAGAAGATTGTGCATCTTCAATGTAGGTCGCGGTCAATGACAAAAAGACGCTTATCTTCAATCTAGGTGTTTCTGCGTGCTGCGCCGGCCCAAAGAGTGCCCGGCGGAAAACGACAACCCAGGCATGTCGGGTGCCACTGTCTGCACCTGCACAGAATGTTTTGAGCAGATATCTCCTTCCGTTCGGCCGGAATTGAAAGAAGATTGTGCATCTTCAATGTAGGTCGCGGTCAATGACAAAAAGGCGCTTATCTTCAATCTAGGTGTTTCTGCGTGCTGCGCCGGCCCAAAGAGTGCCCGGCGGAAAACGACAACGCAGGCATGTCGGGTGCCACTGTCTGCACCTGCACAGAAAGGTTTGAGCAGATATCTCCTTCCGTTCTGCCGGAATTGAAAGAAGATTGTGCATCTTCTATGTTCGTCGCGGTCAATGGCAAAAGGCGCTTATCTTCAATCTAGGTGTTTCTGCGAGCTGCTCCGGCCCAAAGAGTGCCCGGTGGAAAACGACAACGCAGGCATGTCGGGTGCCACTGTCTACACCTGCACAGAAAGTTTTGAGCAGATATCTCCTTCCATTCGGCCGGAATTGCAATAAATTTGTGCATCTTCTATGTTCGTCGCGGTCAATGGCAAAAGGCGCTTATCTTCAATCTAGGTGTTTCTGCGTGCTGCTCCGGCCCAAAGAGTGTCCGGCGGAAAACGACAACGCAGGCATGTCGGGTGCCACTGTCTGCACCTGCACAGAAAGTTTTGAGCAGATATCTCCTTCCGTTCGGCCGGAATTGAAAGAAGATTGTGCATCTTCAATGTAGGTCGCGGTCAATGACAAAAAGGCGCTTATCTTCAATCTAGGTGTTTCTGCGTGCTGCGCCGGCCCAAAGAGTGCCCGGCGGAAAACGACAACGCAGGCATGTCGGGTGCCACTGTCTGCACCTGCACAGAAAGTTTTGAGCAGATATCTCCTTCCGTTCGGCCGGAATTGAAAGAAGATTGTGCATCTTCAATGTAGGTCGCGGTCAATGACAAAAAGGCGCTTATCTTCAATCTAGGTGTTTCTGCGTGCTGCGCCGGCCCAAAGAGTGCCCGGCGGAAAACGACAACGCAGGCATGTCGGGTGCCACTGTCTACACCTGCACAGAAAGTTTTGAGCAGATATCTCCTTCCATTCGGCCGGAATTGCAAGACGTTTGTGCATCTTCTATGTTCATCGCGGTCAATGGCAAAAGGCGCTTATCTTCAATCTAGGTGTTTCTGCGTGCTGCGCCGGCCCAAAGAGTGCCCGGCGGAAAACGACAACGCAGGCATGTCGGGTGCCACTGTCTGCACCTGCACATAAAGTGTTGAGCAGATATCTTCTTTCGTTCGGCCGGAATTGCAAGACGTTTGTGCATCTTCAATATTGGTCGCGGTCAATGTCAAAAAGCCTTTATCTGCAATCTAGGTGTTTCTGCGTGCTGCTCCGGCCCAAAGAGTGCCCGGCGGAAAACGACAACGCAGGCATGTCGGGTGCCACTGTCTACACCTGCACAGAAAGTTTTGAGCAGATATCTCCTTCCATTCGGCCGGAATTGCAAGAAGTTTGTGCATCTTCTATGTTCGTCGCGGTCAATGACAAAAGGCGCTTATCTTCAATCTAGGTGTTTCTGCGTGCTGCTCCGGCCCAAAGAGTGCCCGGCGGAAAACGACAACGCAGGCATGTCGGGTGCCACTGTCTGCACCTGCACAGAAAGTTTTGAGCAGATATCTCCTTCCGTTCGGCCGGAATTGAAAGAAGATTGTGCATCTTCAATGTAGGTCGCGGTCAATGACAAAAAGACGCTTATCTTCAATCTAGGTGTTTCTGCGTGCTGCGCCGGCCCAAAGAGTGCCCGGCGGAAAACGACAACCCAGGCATGTCGGGTGCCACTGTCTGCACCTGCACAGAATGTTTTGAGCAGATATCTCCTTCCGTTCGGCCGGAATTGAAAGAAGATTGTGCATCTTCAATGTAGGTCGCGGTCAATGACAAAAAGGCGCTTATCTTCAATCTAGGTGTTTCTGCGTGCTGCGCCGGCCCAAAGAGTGCCCGGCTGAAAACGACAACGCAGGCATGTCGGGTGCCACTGTCTGCACCTGCACAGAAAGGTTTGAGCAGATATCTCCTTCCGTTCTGCCGGAATTGAAAGAAGATTGTGCATCTTCTATGTTCGTCGCGGTCAATGGCAAAAGGCGCTTATCTTCAATCTAGGTGTTTCTGCGAGCTGCTCCGGCCCAAAGAGTGCCCGGCGGAAAACGACAACGCAGGCATGTCGGGTGCCACTGTCTACACCTGCACAGAAAGTTTTGAGCAGATATCTCCTTCCATTCGGCCGGAATTGCAATAAGTTTGTGCATCTTCTATGTTCGTCGCGGTCAATGGCAAAAGGCGCTTATCTTCAATCTAGGTGTTTCTGCGTGCTGCTCCGGCCCAAAGAGTGTCCGGCGGAAAACGACAACGCAGGCATGTCGGGTGCCACTGTCTGCACCTGCACAGAAAGTTTTGAGCAGATATCTCCTTCCGTTCGGCCGGAATTGAAAGAAGATTGTGCATCTTCAATGTAGGTCGCGGTCAATGACAAAAAGGCGCTTATCTTCAATCTAGGTGTTTCTGCGTGCTGCGCCGGCCCAAAGAGTGCCCGGCGGAAAACGACAACGCAGGCATGTCGGGTGCCACTGTCTGCACCTGCACAGAAAGTTTTGAGCAGATATCTCCTTCCGTTCGGCCGGAATTGAAAGAAGATTGTGCATCTTCAATGTAGGTCGCGGTCAATGACAAAAAGGCGCTTATCTTCAATCTAGGTGTTTCTGCGTGCTGCGCCGGCCCAAAGAGTGCCCGGCGGAAAACGACAACGCAGGCATGTCGGGTGCCACTGTCTGCACCTGCACAGAAAGTTTTGAGCAGATATCTTCTTTCGTTCGGCCGGAATTGCAAGACGTTTGTGCATCTGCAATATTGGTCGCGGTCAATGTCAAAAAGCCCTTATCTGCAATCTAGGTGTTTCTGCGTGCTGCTCCGGCCCAAAGAGTGCCCGGCGGAAAACGACAACGCAGGCATGTCGGGTGCCACTGTCTACACCTGCACAGAAAGTTTTGAGCAGATATCTCCTTCCATTCGGCTGGAATTGCAAGACGTTTGTGCATCTTCTATGTTCGTCGCGGTCAATGGCAAAAGGCGCTTATCTTCAATCTAGGTGTTTCTGCGTGCTGCGCCGGCCCAAAGAGTGCCCGGTGGAAAACGACAACGCAGGCATGTCGGGTGCCACTGTCTGCACCTGCACAGAAAGTTTTGAGCAGATATCTCCTTCCGTTCGTCCGGAATTGAAAGAAGATTGTGCATCTTCAATGTAGGTCGCGGTCAATGACAAAAAGGCGATTATCTTCAATCTAGGTGTTTCTGCGTGCTGCGCCGGCCCAAAGAGTGCCCGGCGGAAAACGACAACGCAGGCATGTCGGGTGCCACTGTCTGCACCTGCACAGAAAGTTTTGAGCAGATATCTCCTTCCGTTCGGCCGGAATTGAAAGAAGATTGTGCATCTTCAATGTAGGTCGCGGTCAATGACAAAAAGGCGCTTATCTTCAATCTAGGTGTTTCTGCGTGCTGCGCCGGCCCAAAGAGTGCCCGGCGGAAAACGACAACGCAGGCATGTCGGGTGCCACTGTCTACACCTGCACAGAAAGTTTTGAGCAGATATCTCCTTCCATTCGGCCGGAATTGCAAGACGTTTGTGCATCTTCTATGTTCATCGCGGTCAATGGCAAAAGGCGCTTATCTTCAATCTAGGTGTTTCTGCGTGCTGCGCCGGCCCAAAGAGTGCCCGGCGGAAAACGACAACGCAGGCATGTCGGGTGCCACTGTCTGCACCTGCACATAAAGTGTTGAGCAGATATCTTCTTTCGTTCGGCCGGAATTGCAAGACGTTTGTGCATCTTCAATATTGGTCGCGGTCAATGTCAAAAAGCCTTTATCTGCAATCTAGGTGTTTCTGCGTGCTGCTCCGGCCCAAAGAGTGCCCGGCGGAAAACGACAACGCAGGCATGTCGGGTGCCACTGTCTACACCTGCACAGAAAGTTTTGAGCAGATATCTCCTTCCATTCGGCCGGAATTGCAAGAAGTTTGTGCATCTTCTATGTTCGTCGCGGTCAATGACAAAAGGCGCTTATCTTCAATCTAGGTGTTTCTGCGTGCTGCTCCGGCCCAAAGAGTGCCCGGCGGAAAACGACAACGCAGGCATGTCGGGTGCCACTGTCTGCACCTGCACATAAAGTGTTGAGCAGATATCTCCTTCCGTTCGGCCGGAATTGAAAGAAGATTGTGCATCTTCAATGTAGGTCGCGGTCAATGACAAAAAGACGCTTATCTTCAATCTAGGTGTTTCTGCGTGCTGCGCCGGCCCAAAGAGTGCCCGGCGGAAAACGACAACCCAGGCATGTCGGGTGCCACTGTCTGCACCTGCACAGAATGTTTTGAGCAGATATCTCCTTCCGTTCGGCCGGAATTGAAAGAAGATTGTGCATCTTCAATGTAGGTCACGGTCAATGACAAAAAGGCGCTTATCTTCAATCTAGGTGTTTCTGCGTGCTGCGCCGGCCCAAAGAGTGCCCGGCTGAAAACGACAACGCAGGCATGTCGGGTGCCACTGTCTGCACCTGCACAGAAAGGTTTGAGCAGATATCTCCTTCCGTTCTGCCGGAATTGAAAGAAGATTGTGCATCTTCTATGTTCGTCGCGGTCAATGGCAAAAGGCGCTTATCTTCAATCTAGGTGTTTCTGCGAGCTGCTCCGGCCCAAAGAGTGCCCGGCGGAAAACGACAACGCAGGCATGTCGGGTGCCACTGTCTACACCTGCACAGAAAGTTTTGAGCAGATATCTCCTTCCATTCGGCCGGAATTGCAAGACGTTTGTGCATCTGCAATATTGGTCGCGGTCAATGTCAAAAAGCCCTTATCTGCAATCTAGGTGTTTCTGCGTGCTGCTCCGGCCCAAAGAGTGCCCGGCGGAAAACGACAACGCAGGCATGTCGAGTGCCACTGTCTACACTTGCACAGAAAGTTTTGAGCAGATATCTCCTTCCATTCGGCCGGAATTGCAAGAAGTTTGTGCATCTTCTATGTTCGTCGCGGTCAATGACAAAAGGCGCTTATCTTCAATCTAGGTGTTTCTGCGTGCTGCTCCGGCCCAAAGAGTGCCCGGCGGAAAACGACAACGCAGGCATGTCGGGTGCCACTGTCTGCACCTGCACAGAAAGTTTTGAGCAGATATCTCCTTCCGTTCGGCCGGAATTGAAAGAAGATTGTGCATCTTCAATGTAGGTCGCGGTCAATGACAAAAAGACGCTTATCTTCAATCTAGGTGTTTCTGCGTGCTGCGCCGGCCCAAAGAGTGCCCGGCGGAAAACGACAACCCAGGCATGTCGGGATCCACTGTCTGCACCTGCACAGAATGTTTTGAGCAGATATCTCCTTCCGTTCGGCCGGAATTGAAAGAAGATTGTGCATCTTCAATGTAGGTCGCGGTCAATGACAAAAAGGCGCTTATCTTCAATCTAGGTGTTTCTGCGTGCTGCGCCGGCCCAAAGAGTGCCCGGCTGAAAACGACAACGCAGGCATGTCGGGTGCCACTGTCTGCACCTGCACAGAAAGGTTTGAGCAGATATCTCCTTCCGTTCTGCCGGAATTGAAAGAAGATTGTGCATCTTCTATGTTCGTCGCGGTCAATGGCAAAAGGCGCTTATCTTCAATCTAGGTGTTTCTGCGAGCTGCTCCGGCCCAAAGAGTGCCCGGCGGAAAACGACAACGCAGGCATGTCGGGTGCCACTGTCTACACCAGCACAGAAAGTTTTGAGCAGATATCTCCTTCCATTCGGCCGGAATTGCAATAAATTTGTGCATCTTCTATGTTCGTCGCGGTCAATGGCAAAAGGCGCTTATCTTCCATCTAGGTGTTTCTGCGTGCTGCTCCGGCCCAAAGAGTGTCCGGCGGAAAACGACAACGCAGGCATGTCGGGTGCCACTGTCTGCACCTGCACAGAAAGTTTTGAGCAGATATCTCCTTCCGTTCGGCCGGAATTGAAAGAAGATTGTGCATCTTCAATGTAGGTCGCGGTCAATGACAAAAAGGCGCTTATCTTCAATCTAGGTGTTTCTGCGTGCTGCGCCGGCCCAAAGAGTGCCCGGCGGAAAACGACAACCCAGGCATGTCGGGTGCCACTGTCTGCACCTGCACAGAAAGGTTTGAGCAGATATCTCCTTCCGTTCTGCCGGAATTGAAAGAAGATTGTGCATCTTCTATGTTCGTCGCGGTCAATGGCAAAAGGCGCTTATCTTCAATCTAGGTGTTTCTGCGTGCTGCGCCGGCCCAAAGAGTGCCCGGCGGAAAACGACAAGGCAGGCATGTCGGGTGCCACTGTCTGCACCTGCACAGAAAGTTTTGAGCAGATATCTCCTTCCATTCGGCCGGAATTGCAAGACGTTTGTGCATCTTCTATGTTCGTCGCGGTCAATGGCAAAAGGCGCTTATCTTCAATCTAGGTGTTTCTGCGTGCTGCGCCGGCCCAAAGAGTGCCCGGCGGAAAACGACAAGGCAGGCATGTCGGGTGCCACTGTCTGCACCTGCACAGAAAGTTTGAGCAGATATCTTCTTTCGTTCGGCCGGAATTGCAAGAAGATTGTGCATCTTCAATATTGGTCGCGGTCAATGTCAAAAAGCCCTTATCTGCAATCTAGGTGTTTCTGCGTGCTGCTCCGGCCCAAAGAGTGCCCGGCGGATAACGACAACGCAGGCATTTCGGGTGCCATTGTCTACACCTGCACAGAAAGTTTTGAGCAGATATCTCCTTCCATTCGGCCGGAATTGCAAGAAGTTTGTGCATCTTCTATGTTCGTCGCGGTGAATGGCAAAAGGCGCTTATCTTCAATCTAGGTGTTTCTGCGTGCTGCTCCGGCCCAAAGAGTGCCCGGCGGAAAACGACAACGCAGGCATGTCGGGTGCCACTGTCTGCACCTGCACAGAAAGTTTTGAGCAGATATCTCCTTCCGTTCGGCCGGAATTGAAAGAAGATTGTGCATCTTCAATGTAGGTCGCGGTCAATGACAAAAAGGCGCTTATCTTCAATCTAGGTGTTTCTGCGTGCTGCGCCGGCCCAAAGAGTGCCCGGCGGAAAACGACAACGCAGGCATGTCGGGTGCCACTGTCTGCACCTGCACAGAAAGTTTTGAGCAGATATTCTCTTTCGTTCGGCCGGAATTGCAAGACGTTTGTGCATCTGCAATATTGGTCGCGGTCAATGTCAAAAAGCCCTTATCTGCAATCTAGGTGTTTCTGCGTGCTGCTCCGGCCCAAAGAGTGCCCGGCGGAAAACGACAACGCAGGCATGTCGGGTTCCACTGTCTACACCTGCACAGAAAGTTTTGAGCAGATATCTCCTTCCATTCGGCCGGAATTGCAAGAAGATTGTGCATCTTCTATGTTCGTCGCGGTCAATGGCAAAAGGCGCTTATCTTCAATCTAGGTGTTTCTGCGTGCTGCTCCGGCCCAAAGAGTGCCCGGCGGAAAACGACAACGCAGGAATGTCGGGTGCCACTGTCTGCACCTGCACAGAATGTTTTGAGCAGATATCTCCTTCCGTTCGGCCGGAATTGAAAGAAGATTGTGCATCTTCAATGTAGGTCGCGGTCAATGACAAAAAGGCGCTTATCTTCAATCTAGGTGTTTCTGCGTGCTGCGCCGGCCCAAAGAGTGCCCGGCTGAAAACGACAACGCAGGCATGTCGGGTGCCACTGTCTGCACCTGCACAGAAAGGTTTGAGCAGATATCTCCTTCCGTTCTGCCGGAAATGAAAGAAGATTGTGCATCTTCTATGTTCGTCGCGGTCAATGGCAAAAGGCGCTTATCTTCAATCTAGGTGTTTCTGCGAGCTGCTCCGGCCCAAAGAGTGCCCGGCGGAAAACGACAACGCAGGCATGTCGGGTGCCACTGTCTACACCTGCACAGAAAGTTTTGAGCAGATATCTCCTTCCATTCGGCCGGAATTGCAAGACGTTTGTGCATCTTCTATGTTCATCGCGGTCAATGGCAAAAGGCGCTTATCTTCAATCTAGGTGTTTCTGCGTGCTGCGCCGGCCCAAAGAGTGCCCGGCGGAAAACGACAACGCAGGCATGTCGGGTGCCACTGTCTGCACCTGCACATAAAGTGTTGAGCAGATATCTTCTTTTGTTCGGCCGGAATTGCAGGACGTTTGTGCATCTTCAATATTGGTCGCGGTCAATGTCAAAAAGCCCTTATCTGCAATCTAGGTGTTTCTGCGTGCTGCTCCGGCCCAAAGAGTGCCCGGCGGAAAACGACAACGCAGGCATGTCGAGTTCCACTGTCTACACCTGCACAGAAAGTTTTGAGCAGATATCTCCTTCCATTCGGCCGGAATTGCAAGAAGTTTGTGCATCTTCTATGTTCGTCGCGGTCAATGACAAAAGGCGCTTATCTTCAATCTAGGTGTTTCTGCGTGCTGCTCCGGCCCAAAGAGTGCCCGGCGGAAAACGACAACGCAGGCATGTCGGGTGCCACTGTCTGCACCTGCACAGAAAGTTTTGAGCAGATATCTCCTTCCGTTCGGCCGGAATTGAAAGAAGATTGTGCATCTTCAATGTAGGTCGCGGTCAATGACAAAAAGACGCTTATCTTCAATCTAGGTGTTTGCGTGCTGCGCCGGCCCAAAGAGTGCCCGGCGGAAAACGACAACCCAGGCATGTCGGGATCCACTGTCTGCACCTGCACAGAATGTTTTGAGCAGATATCTCCTTCCGTTCGGCCGGAATTGAAAGAAGATTGTGCATCTTCAATGTAGGTCGCGGTCAATGACAAAAAGGCGCTTATCTTCAATCTAGGTGTTTCTGCGTGCTGCGCCGGCCCAAAGAGTGCCCGGCTGAAAACGACAACGCAGGCATGTCGGGTGCCACTGTCTGCACCTGCACAGAAAGGTTTGAGCAGATATCTCCTTCCGTTCTGCCGGAATTGAAAGAAGATTGTGCATCTTCTATGTTCGTCGCGGTCAATGGCAAAAGGCGCTTATCTTCAATCTAGGTGTTTCTGCGAGCTGCTCCGGCCCAAAGAGTGCCCGGCGGAAAACGACAACGCAGGCATGTCGGGTGCCACTGTCTACACCAGCACAGAAAGTTTTGAGCAGATATCTCCTTCCATTCGGCCGGAATTGCAATAAATTTGTGCATCTTCTATGTTCGTCGCGGTCAATGGCAAAAGGCGCTTATCTTCAATCTAGGTGTTTCTGCGTGCTGCTCCGGCTCAAAGAGTGTCCGGCGGAAAACGACAACGCAGGCATGTCGGGTGCCACTGTCTGCACCTGCACAGAAAGTTTTGAGCAGATATCTCCTTCCGTTCGGCCGGAATTGAAAGAAGATTGTGCATCTTCAATATTGGTCGCGGTCAATGTCAAAAAGCCCTTATCTGCAATCTAGGTGTTTCTGCGTGCTGCTCCGGCCCAAAGAGTGCCCGGCGGATAACGACAACGCAGGCATTTCGGGTGCCATTGTCTACACCTGCACAGAAAGTTTTGAGCAGATATCTCCTTCCATTCGGCCGGAATTGCAAGAAGTTTGTGCATCTTCTATGTTCGTCGCGGTGAATGGCAAAAGGCGCTTATCTTCAATCTAGGTGTTTCTGCGTGCTGCTCCGGCCCAAAGAGTGCCCGGCGGAAAACGACAACGCAGGCATGTCGGGTGCCACTGTCTGCACCTGCACAGAAAGTTTTGAGCAGATATCTCCTTCCGTTCGGCCGGAATTGAAAGAAGATTGTGCATCTTCAATGTAGGTCGCGGTCAATGACAAAAAGGCGCTTATCTTCAATCTAGGTGTTTCTGCGTGCTGCGCCGGCCCAAAGAGTGCCCGGCGGAAAACGACAACGCAGGCATGTCGGGTGCCACTGTCTGCACCTGCACAGAAAGGTTTGAGCAGATATCTCCTTCCGTTCTGCCGGAAATGAAAGAAGATTGTGCATCTTCTATGTTCGTCGCGGTCAATGGCAAAAGGCGCTTATCTTCAATCTAGGTGTTTCTGCGAGCTGCTCCGGCCCAAAGAGTGCCCGGCGGAAAACGACAACGCAGGCATGTCGGGTGCCCCTGTCTGCACCTGCACAGAAAGTTTGAGCAGATATCTTCTTTCGTTCGGCCGGAATTGCAAGAAGATTGTGCATCTTCTATGTTCGTCGCGGTCAATGGCAAAAGGCGCTTATCTTCAATCTAGGTGTTTCTGCGTGCTGCTCCGGCCCAAAGAGTGTCCGGCGGAAAACGACAACGCAGGCATGTCGGGTGCCACTGTCTGCACCTGCACAGAAAGTTTTGAGCAGATATCTCCTTCCGTTCGGACGGAATTGAAAGAAGATTGTGCATCTTCAATGTAGGTCGCGGTCAATGACAAAAAGGCGCTTATCTTCAATCTAGGTGTTTCTGCGTGCTGCGCCGGCCCAAAGAGTGCCCGGCGGAAAACGACAACGCAGGCATGTCGGGTGCCACTGTCTGCACCTGCACAGAAAGTTTTGAGCAGATATCTCCTTCCGTTCGGCCGGAATTGAAAGAAGATTGTGCATCTTCAATGTAGGTCGCGGTCAATGACAAAAAGGCGCTTATCTTCAATCTAGGTGTTTCTGCGTGCTGCGCCGGCCCAAAGAGTGCCCGGCGGAAAACGACAACCCAGGCATGTCGGGTGCCACTGTCTGCACCTGCACAGAAAGGTTTGAGCAGATATCTCCTTCCGTTCTGCCGGAATTGAAAGAAGATTGTGCATCTTCTATGTTCGTCGCGGTCAATGGCAAAAGGCGCTTATCTTCAATCTAGGTGTTTCTGCGTGCTGCGCCGGCCCAAAGAGTGCCCGGTGGAAAACGACAACGCAGGCATGTCGGGTGCCACTGTCTGCACCTGCACAGAAAGTTTTGAGCAGATATCTTCTTTCGTTCGGCCGGAATTGCAAGACGTTTGTGCATCTGCAATATTGGTCGCGGTCAATGTCAAAAAGCCCTTATCTGCAATCTAGGTGTTTCTGCGTGCTGCTCCGGCCCAAAGAGTGCCCGGCGGAAAACGACAACGCAGGCATGTCGGGTGCCACTGTCTACACCTGCACAGAAAGTTTTGAGCAGATATCTCCTTCCATTCGGCCGGAATTGCAAGACGTTTGTGCATCTTCTATGTTCGTCGCGGTCAATGGCAAAAGGCGCTTATCTTCAATCTAGGTGTTTCTGCGTGCTGCTCCGGCCCAAAGAGTGTCCGGCGGAAAACGACAACGCAGGCATGTCGGGTGCCACTGTCTGCACCTGCACAGAAAGTTTTGAGCAGATATCTCCTTCCGTTCGGCCGGAATTGAAAGAAGATTGTGCATCTTCAATATAGGTCGCGGTCAATGACAAAAAGGCGCTTATCTTCAATCTAGGTGTTTCTGCGTGCTGCGCCGGCCCAAAGAGTGCCCGGCGGAAAACGACAACGCAGGCATGTCGGGTGCCACTGTCTGCACCTGCACAGAAAGTTTTGAGCAGATATCTCCTTCCTTTCGGCCGGAATTGAAAGAAGATTGTGCATCTTCAATGTAGGTCGCGGTCAATGACAAAAAGGCGCTTATCTTCAATCTAGGTGTTTCTGCGTGCTGCTCCGGCCCAAAGAGTGCCCGGCGGAAAACGACAACGCAGGCATGTCGGGTGCCACTGTCTACACCTGCACAGAAAGTTTTGAGCAGATATCTCCTTCCATTCGGCCGGAATTGCAAGACGTTTGTGCATCTTCTATGTTCGTCGCGGTCAATGGCAAAAGGCGCTTATCTTCAATCTAGGTGTTTCTGCGTGCTGCGCCGGCCCAAAGAGTGCCCGGCGGAAAACGACAAGGCAGGCATGTCGGGTGCCACTGTCTGCACCTGCACAGAAAGTTTGAGCAGATATCTTCTTTCGTTCGGCCGGAATTGCAAGAAGATTGTGCATCTTCAATATTGGTCGCGGTCAATGTCAAAAAGCCCTTATCTGCAATCTAGGTGTTTCTGCGTGCTGCTCCGGCCCAAAGAGTGCCCGGCGGATAACGACAACGCAGGCATGTCGGGTGCCACTGTCTACACCTGCACAGAAAGTTTTGAGCAGATATCTCCTTCCATTCGGCCGGAATTGCAATAAGTTTGTGCATCTTCTATGTTCGTCGCGGTCAATGGCAAAAGGCGCTTATCTTCAATCTAGGTGTTTCTGCGTGCTGCTCCGGCCCAAAGAGTGTCCGGCGGAAAACGACAACGCAGGCATGTCGGGTGCCACTGTCTGCACCTGCACAGAAAGTTTTGAGCAGATATCTCCTTCCGTTCGGCCGGAATTGAAAGAAGATTGTGCATCTTCAATGTAGGTCGCGGTCAATGACAAAAAGGCGCTTATCTTCAATCTAGGTGTTTCTGCGTGCTGCGCCGGCCCAAAGAGTGCCCGGCGGAAAACGACAACGCAGGCATGTCGGGTGCCACTGTCTGCACCTGCACATAATGTTTTGAGCAGATATCTCCTTCCGTTCGGCCGGAATTGAAAGAAGATTGTGCATCTTCAATGTAGGTCGCGGTCAATGACAAAAAGGCGCTTATCTTCAATCTAGGTGTTTCTGCGTGCTGCGCCGGCCCAAAGAGTGCCCGGCGGAAAACGACAACGCAGGCATGTCGGGTGCCACTGTCTGCACCTGCACAGAAAGTTTTGAGCAGATATCTTCTTTCGTTCGGCCGGAATTGCAAGACGTTTGTGCATCTGCAATATTGGTCGCGGTCAATGTCAAAAAGCCCTTATCTGCAATCTAGGTGTTTCTGCGTGCTGCTCCGGCCCAAAGAGTGCACGGCGGAAAACGACAACGCAGGCATGTCGGGTGCCACTGTCTACACCTGCACAGAAAGTTTTGAGCAGATATCTCCTTCCATTCGGCCGGAATTGCAAGACGTTTGTGCATCTTCTATGTTCGTCGCGGTCAATGGCAAAAGGCGCTTATCTTCAATCTAGGTGTTTCTGCGTGCTGCTCCTGCCCAAAGAGTGTCCGGCGGAAAACGACAACGCAGGCATGTCGGGTGCCACTGTCTGCACCTGCACAGAAAGTTTTGAGCAGATATCTCCTTCCGTTCGGCCGGAATTGAAAGAAGATTGTGCATCTTCAATGTAGGTCGCGGTCAATGACAAAAAGGCGCTTATCTTCAATCTAGGTGTTTCTGCGTGCTGCGCCGGCCCAAAGAGTGCCCGGCGGAAAACGACAACGCAGGCATGTCGGGTGCCACTGTCTGCACCTGCACAGAAAGTTTTGAGCAGATATCTCCTTCCGTTCGGCCGGAATTGAAAGAAGATTGTGCATCTTCAATGTAGGTCGCGGTCAATGACAAAAAGGCGCTTATCTTCAATCTAGGTGTTTCTGCGTGCTGCGCCGGCCCAAAGAGTGCCCGGCGGAAAACGACAACGCAGGCATGTCGGGTGCCACTGTCTGCACCTGCACAGAAAGTTTTGAGCAGATATCTTCTTTCGTTCGGCCGGAATTGCAAGACGTTTGTGCATCTGCAATATTGGTCGCGGTCAATGTCAAAAAGCCCTTATCTGCAATCTAGGTGTTTCTGCGTGCTGCTCCGGCCCAAAGAGTGCCCGGCGGAAAACGACAACGCAGGCATGTCGGGTGCCACTGTCTACACCTGCACAGAAAGTTTTGAGCAGATATCTCCTTCCATTCGGCCGGAATTGCAAGACGTTTGTGCATCTTCTATGTTCGTCGCGGTCAATGGCAAAAGGCGCTTATCTTCAATCTAGGTGTTTCTGCGTGCTGCGCCGGCCCAAAGAGTGCCCGGTGGAAAAAGACAACGCAGGCATGTCGGGTGCCACTGTCTGCACCTGCACAGAAAGTTTTGAGCAGATATCTCCTTCCGTTCGTCCGGAATTGAAAGAAGATTGTGCATCTTCAATGTAGGTCGCGGTCAATGACAAAAAGGCGATTATCTTCAATCTAGGTGTTTCTGCGTGCTGCGCCGGCCCAAAGAGTGCCCGGCGGAAAACGACAACGCAGGCATGTCGGGTGCCACTGTCTGCACCTGCACAGAAAGTTTTGAGCAGATATCTCCTTCCGTTCGGCCGGAATTGAAAGAAGATTGTGCATCTTCAATGTAGGTCGCGGTCAATGACAAAAAGGCGCTTATCTTCAATCTAGGTGTTTCTGCGTGCTGCGCCGGCCCAAAGAGTGCCCGGCGGAAAACGACAACGCAGGCATGTCGGGTGCCACTGACTGCACCTGCACATCATGTTTTGAGCAGATATCTCCTTCCGTTCGGCCGGAATTGAAAGAAGATTGTGCATCTTCAATGTAGGTCGCGGTCAATGACAAAAAGGCGCTTATCTTCAATCTAGGTGTTTCTGCGTGCTGCGCCGGCCCAAAGAGTGCCCGGCGGAAAACGACAACGCAGGCATGTCGGGTGCCACTGTCTACACCTGCACAGAAAGTTTTGAGCAGATATCTCCTTCCATTCGGCCGGAATTGCAAGACGTTTGTGCATCTTCTATGTTCATCGCGGTCAATGGCAAAAGGCGCTTATCTTCAATCTAGGTGTTTCTGCGTGCTGCGCCGGCCCAAAGAGTGCCCGGCGGAAAACGACAACGCAGGCATGTCGGGTGCCACTGTCTGCACCTGCACATAAAGTGTTGAGCAGATATCTTCTTTCGTTCGGCCGGAATTGCAAGACGTTTGTGCATCTTCAATATTGGTCGCGGTCAATGTCAAAAAGCCTTTATCTGCAATCTAGGTGTTTCTGCGTGCTGCTCCGGCCCAAAGAGTGCCCGGCGGAAAACGACAACGCAGGCATGTCGGGTGCCACTGTCTACACCTGCACAGAAAGTTTTGAGCAGATATCTCCTTCCATTCGGCCGGAATTGCAAGAAGTTTGTGCATCTTCTATGTTCGTCGCGGTCAATGACAAAAGGCGCTTATCTTCAATCTAGGTGTTTCTGCGTGCTGCTCCGGCCCAAAGAGTGCCCGGCGGAAAACGACAACGCAGGCATGTCGGGTGCCACTGTCTGCACCTGCACAGAAAGTTTTGAGCAGATATCTCCTTCCGTTCGGCCGGAATTGAAAGAAGATTGTGCATCTTCAATGTAGGTCGCGGTCAATGACAAAAAGACGCTTATCTTCAATCTAGGTGTTTCTGCGTGCTGCGCCGGCCCAAAGAGTGCCCGGCGGAAAACGACAACCCAGGCATGTCGGGTGCCACTGTCTGCACCTGCACAGAATGTTTTGAGCAGATATCTCCTTCCGTTCGGCCGGAATTGAAAGAAGATTGTGCATCTTCAATGTAGGTCGCGGTCAATGACAAAAAGGCGCTTATCTTCAATCTAGGTGTTTCTGCGTGCTGCGCCGGCCCAAAGAGTGCCCGGCTGAAAACGACAACGCAGGCATGTCGGGTGCCACTGTCTGCACCTGCACAGAAAGGTTTGAGCAGATATCTCCTTCCGTTCTGCCGGAATTGAAAGAAGATTGTGCATCTTCTATGTTCGTCGCGGTCAATGGCAAAAGGCGCTTATCTTCAATCTAGGTGTTTCTGCGAGCTGCTCCGGCCCAAAGAGTGCCCGGCGGAAAACGACAACGCAGGCATGTCGGGTGCCACTGTCTACACCTGCACAGAAAGTTTTGAGCAGATATCTCCTTCCATTCGGCCGGAATTGCAATAAGTTTGTGCATCTTCTATGTTCGTCGCGGTCAATGGCAAAAGGCGCTTATCTTCAATCTAGGTGTTTCTGCGTGCTGCTCCGGCCCAAAGAGTGTCCGGCGGAAAACGACAACGCAGGCATGTCGGGTGCCACTGTCTGCACCTGCACAGAAAGTTTTGAGCAGATATCTCCTTCCGTTCGGCCGGAATTGAAAGAAGATTGTGCATCTTCAATGTAGGTCGCGGTCAATGACAAAAAGGCGCTTATCTTCAATCTAGGTGTTTCTGCGTGCTGCGCCGGCCCAAAGAGTGCCCGGCGGAAAACGACAACGCAGGCATGTCGGGTGCCACTGTCTGCACCTGCACAGAAAGTTTTGAGCAGATATCTCCTTCCGTTCGGCCGGAATTGAAAGAAGATTGTGCATCTTCAATGTAGGTCGCGGTCAATGACAAAAAGGCGCTTATCTTCAATCTAGGTGTTTCTGCGTGCTGCGCCGGCCCAAAGAGTGCCCGGCGGAAAACGACAACGCAGGCATGTCTGGTGCCACTGTCTGCACCTGCACAGAAAGTTTTGAGCAGATATCTTCTTTCGTTCGGCCGGAATTGCAAGACGTTTGTGCATCTGCAATATTGGTCGCGGTCAATGTCAAAAAGCCCTTATCTGCAATCTAGGTGTTTCTGCGTGCTGCTCCGGCCCAAAGAGTGCCCGGCGGAAAACGACAACGCAGGCATGTCGGGTGCCACTGTCTACACCTGCACAGAAAGTTTTGAGCAGATATCTCCTTCCATTCGGCTGGAATTGCAAGACGTTTGTGCATCTTCTATGTTCGTCGCGGTCAATGGCAAAAGGCGCTTATCTTCAATCTAGGTGTTTCTGCGTGCTGCGCCGGCCCAAAGAGTGCCCGGTGGAAAACGACAACGTAGGCATGTCGGGTGCCACTGTCTGCACCTGCACAGAAAGTTTTGAGCAGATATCTCCTTCCGTTCGTCCGGAATTGAAAGAAGATTGTGCATCTTCAATGTAGGTCGCGGTCAATGACAAAAAGGCGATTATCTTCAATCTAGGTGTTTCTGCGTGCTGCGCCGGCCCAAAGAGTGCCCGGCGGAAAACGACAACGCAGGCATGTCGGGTGCCACTGTCTGCACCTGCACAGAAAGTTTTGAGCAGATATCTCCTTCCGTTCGGCCGGAATTGAAAGAAGATTGTGCATCTTCAATGTAGGTCGCGGTCAATGACAAAAAGGCGCTTATCTTCAATCTAGGTGTTTCTGCGTGCTGCGCCGGCCCAAAGAGTGCCCGGCGGAAAACGACAACGCAGGCATGTCGGGTGCCACTGACTGCACCTGCACATCATGTTTTGAGCAGATATCTCCTTCCGTTCGGCCGGAATTGAAAGAAGATTGTGCATCTTCAATGTAGGTCGCGGTCAATGACAAAAAGGCGCTTATCTTCAATCTAGGTGTTTCTGCGTGCTGCGCCGGCCCAAAGAGTGCCCGGCGGAAAACGACAACGCAGGCATGTCGGGTGCCACTGTCTACACCTGCACAGAAAGTTTTGAGCAGATATCTCCTTCCATTCGGCCGGAATTGCAAGACGTTTGTGCATCTTCTATGTTCATCGCGGTCAATGGCAAAAGGCGCTTATCTTCAATCTAGGTGTTTCTGCGTGCTGCGCCGGCCCAAAGAGTGCCCGGCGGAAAACGACAAGGCAGGCATGTCGGGTGCCACTGTCTGCACCTGCACAGAAAGTTTTGAGCAGATATCTTCTTTCGTTCGGCCGGAATTGAAAGAAGATTGTGCATCTTCAATGTAGGTCTCGGTCAATGACAAAAAGGCGCTTATCTTCAATCTAGGTGTTTCTGCGTGCTGCTCCGGCCCAAAGAGTGCTCGGCGGATAACGACAACGCAGGCATGTCGGGTGCCATTGTCTACACCTGCACAGTAAGTTTTGAGCAGATATCTCCTTCCATTCGGCCGGAATTGCAAGAAGTTTGTGCATCTTCTATGTTCGTCGCGGTGAATGGCAAAAGGCGCTTATCTTCAATCTAGGTGTTTCTGCGTGCTGCGCCGGCCCAAAGAGTGCCCGGCGGAAAACGACAACGCAGGCATGTCGGGTGCCACTGTCTGCACCTGCACAGAAAGTTTTGAGCAGATATCTTCTTTCGTTCGGCCGGAATTGCAAGAAGATTGTGCATCTTCAATATTGGTCGCGGTCAATGTCAAAAAGCCCTTATCTGCAATCTAGGTGTTTCTGCGTGCTGCTCCGGCCCAAAGAGTGCCCGGCGCATAACGACAACGCAGGCATTTCGGGTGCCATTGTCTACACCTGCACAGAAAGTTTTGAGCAGATATCTCCTTCCATTCGGCTGGAATTGCAAGAAGTTTGTGCATCTTCTATGTTCGTCGCGGTGAATGGCAAAAGGCGCTTATCTTCAATCTAGGTGTTTCTGCGTGCTGCGCCGGCCCAAAGAGTGCCCGGCGGAAAACGACAACGCAGGAATGTCGGGTGCCACTGTCTGCACCTGCACAGAAAGTTTTGAGCAGATATCTCCTTCCGTTCGGCCGGAATTGAAAGAAGATTGTGCATCTTCAATGTAGGTCGCGGTCAATGACAAAAAGGCGCTTATCTTCAATCTAGGTGTTTCTGCGTGCTGCGCCGGCCCAAAGAGTGCCCGGCGGAAAACGACAACCCAGGCATGTCGGGTGCCACTGTCTGCACCTGCACAGAAAGGTTTGAGCAGATATCTCCTTCCGTTCTGCCAGAATTGAAAGAAGATTGTGCATCTTCTATGTTCGTCGCGGTCAATGGCAAAAGGCGCTTATCTTCAATCTAGGTGTTTCTGCGTGCTGCGCCGGCCCAAAGAGTGCCCGGTGGAAAACGACAACGCAGGCATGTCGGGTGCCACTGTCTGCACCTGCACAGAAAGTTTTGAGCAGATATCTTCTTTCGTTCGGCCGGAATTGCAAGACGTTTGTGCATCTGCAATATTGGTCGCGGTCAATGTCAAAAAGCCCTTATCTGCAATCTAGGTGTTTCTGCGTGCTGCTCCGGCCCAAAGAGTGCCCGGCGGAAAACGACAACGCAGGCATGTCGGGTGCCACTGTCTACACCTGCACAGAAAGTTTTGAGCAGATATCTCCTTCCATTCGGCCGGAATTGCAAGACGTTTGTGCATCTTCTATGTTCGTCGCGGTCAATGGCAAAAGGCGCTTATCTTCAATCTAGGTGTTTCTGCGTGCTGCGCCGGCCCAAAGAGTGCCCGGCGGAAAACGACAAGGCAGGCATGTCGGGTGCCACTGTCTGCACCTGCACAGAAAGTTTGAGCAGATATCTTCTTTCGTTCGGCCGGAATTGCAAGAAGATTGTGCATCTTCAATATTGGTCGCGGTCAATGTCAAAAAGCCCTTATCTGCAATCTAGGTGTTTCTGCGTGCTGCTCCGGCCCAAAGAGTGCCCGGCGGATAACGACAACGCAGGCATTTCGGGTGCCATTGTCTACACCTGCACAGAAAGTTTTGAGCAGATATCTCCTTCCATTCGGCCGGAATTGCAAGAAGTTTGTGCATCTTCTATGTTCGTCGCGGTGAATGGCAAAAAGCGCTTATCTTCAATCTAGGTGTTTCTGCGTGCTGCGCCGGCCCAAAGAGTGCCCGGCGGAAAACGACAACGCAGGCATGTCGGGTGCCACTGTCTGCACCTGCACAGAAAGTTTTGAGCAGATATCTCCTTCCGTTCGGCCGGAATTGAAAGAAGATTGTGCATCTTCAATGTAGGTCGCGGTCAATGACAAAAAGGCGCTTATCTTCAATCTAGGTGTTTCTGCGTGCTGCGCCGGCCCAAAGAGTGCCCGGCGGAAAACGACAACGCAGGCATGTCGGGTGCCACTGTCTGCACCTGCACATAATGTTTT
Organism: Hyla sarda; assembly: GCF_029499605.1. NCBI lineage: Eukaryota > Metazoa > Chordata > Amphibia > Anura > Hylidae > Hyla > Hyla sarda. The sequence goes on from NW_026608421.1 coordinate 61,529, forward strand.
GAGCAGATATCTCCTTCCGTTCGGCCGGAATTGAAAGAAGATTGTGCATCTTCAATGTAGGTCGCGGTCAATGACAAAAAGGCGCTTATCTTCAATCTAGGTGTTTCTGCGTGCTGCGCCGGCCCAAAGAGTGCCCGGCGGAAAACGACAACGCAGGCATGTCGGGTGCCACTGTGTGCACCTGCACAGAAAGTTTTGAGCAGATATCTTCTTTCGTTCGGCCGGAATTGCAAGACGTTTGTGCATCTGCAATATTGGTCGCGGTCAATGTCAAAAAGCCCTTATCTGCAATCTAGGTGTTTCTGCGTGCTGCTGCGGCCCAAAGAGTGCCCGGCGGAAAATGACAACGCAGGCATGTCGGGTGCCACTGTCTACACCTACACAGAAAGTTTTGAGCAGATATCTCCTTCCATTCAGCCGGAATTGCAAGACGTTTGTGCATCTTCTATATTCGTCGCGGTCAATGGCAAAAGGCGCTTATCTTCAATCTAGGTGTTTCTGCGTGCTGCGCCGGCCCAAAGAGTGCCCGGTGGAAAACGACAACGCAGGCATGTCGGGTGCCACTGTCTGCACCTGCACAGAAAGTTTTGAGCAGATATCTCCTTCCGTTCGGCCGGAATTGAAAGAAGATTGTGCATCTTCAATGTAGGTCGCGGTCAATGACAAAAAGGCGCTTATCTTCAATCTAGGTGTTTCTGCGTGCTGCGCCGGCCCAAAGAGTGCCCGGCGGAAAACGACAACGCAGGCATGTCGGGTGCCACTGTCTGCACCTGCACAGAAAGTTTTGAGCAGATATCTTCTTTCATTCGGCCGGAATTGCAAGACGTTTGTGCATCTGCAATATTGGTCGCGGTCAATGTCAAAAAGCCCTTATCTGCAATCTAGGTGTTTCTGCGTGCTGCTCCGGCCCAAAGAGTGCCCGGCGGAAAACGACAACGCAGGCATGTCGGGTGCCACTGTCTACACCTGCACAGAAAGTTTTGAGCAGATATCTCCTTCCATTCGGCCGGAATTGCAAGAAGTTTGTGCATCTTCTATGTTCGTCGCGGTCAATGACAAAAGGCGCTTATCTTCAATCTAGGTGTTTCTGCGTGCTGCTCCGGCCCAAAGAGTGCCCGGCGGAAAACGACAACGCAGGCATGTCGGGTGCCACTTTCTGCACCTGCACAGAAAGTTTTGAGCAGATATCTCCTTCCATTCGGCCGGAATTGCAAGAAGTTTGTGCATCTTCTATGTTCGTCGCGGTCAATGACAAAAGGCGCTTATCTTCAATCTAGGTGTTTCTGCGTGCTGCTCCGGCCCAAAGAGTGCCCGGCGGAAAACGACAACGCAGGCATGTCGGGTGCCACTGTCTGCACCTGCACAGAAAGTTTTGAGCAGATATCTCCTTCCATTCGGCCGGAATTGCAAGACGTTTGTGCATCTTCTATGTTCGTCGCGGTCAATGGCAAAAGGCGCTTATCTTCAATCTAGGTGTTTCTGCGTGCTGCTCCGGCCCAAAGAGTGCCCGGCGGAAAACGACAACGCAGGCATGTCGGGTGCCACTGTCTGCACCTGCACAGAAAGTTTTGAGCAGATATCTCCTTCCATTCGGCCGGAATTGCAAGAAGTTTGTGCATCTTCTATGTTCGTCGCGGTCAATGACAAAAGGCGCTTATCTTCAATCTAGGTGTTTCTGCGTGCTGCTCCGGCCCAAAGAGTGCCCGGCGGAAAACGACAACGCAGGCATGTCGGGTGCCACTGTCTGCACCTGCACAGAAAGTTTTGAGCAGATATCTCCTTCCATTCGGCCGGAATTGCAAGACGTTTGTGCATCTTCTATGTTCGTCGCGGTCAATGGCAAAAGGCGCTTATCTTCAATCTAGGTGTTTCTGCGTGCTGCGCCGGCCCAAAGAGTGCCCGGTGGAAAACGACAACGCAGGCATGTCGGGTGCCACTGTCTGCACCTGCACAGAAAGTTTTGAGCAGATATCTCCTTCCGTTCGGCCGGAATTGAAAGAAGATTGTGCATCTTCAATGTAGGTCTCGGTCAATGACAAAAAGGCGCTTATCTTCAATCTAGGTGTTTCTGCGTGCTGCGCCGGCCCAAAGAGTGCCCGGCGGAAAACGACAAGGCAGGCATGTCGGGTGCCACTGTCTGCACCTGCACAGAAAGTTTTGAGCAGATATCTTCTTTCGTTCGGCCGGAATTGAAAGAAGATTGTGCATCTTCAATGTAGGTCTCGGTCAATGACAAAAAGGCGCTTATCTTCAATCTAGGTGTTTCTGCGTGCTGCTCCGGCCCAAAGAGTGCTCGGCGGATAACGACAACGCAGGCATGTCGGGTGCCATTGTCTACACCTGCACAGTAAGTTTTGAGCAGATATCTCCTTCCATTCGGCCGGAATTGCAAGAAGTTTGTGCATCTTCTATGTTCGTCGCGGTGAATGGCAAAAGGCGCTTATCTTCAATCTAGGTGTTTCTGCGTGCTGCGCCGGCCCAAAGAGTGCCCGGCGGAAAACGACAACGCAGGCATGTCGGGTGCCACTGTCTGCACCTGCACAGAAAGTTTTGAGCAGATATCTTCTTTCGTTCGGCCGGAATTGCAAGACTTTCTGTGCAGATAAGGGCTTTTTGACATTGACCGCGACCAATATTGCATCTGCAATATTGGTCGCGGTCAATGTCAAAAAGCCCTTATCTGCAATCTAGGTGTTTCTGCGTGCTGCTCCGGCCCAAAGAGTGCCCGGCGGAAAACGATAACGCAGGCATGTCGGGTGCCACTGTCTACACCTGCACAGAAAGTTTTGAGCAGATATCTCCTTCCATTCGGCCGGAATTGCAAGACGTTTGTGCATCTTCTATGTTCGTCGCGGTCAATGGCAAAAGGCGCTTATCTTCAATCTAGGTGTTTCTGCGTGCTGCGCCGGCCCAAAGAGTGTCCGGCGGAAAACGACAACGCAGGCATGTCGGGTGCCACTGTCTGCACCTGCACAGAAAGTTTTGAGCAGATATCTCCTTCCATTCGGCCGGAATTGCAAGAAGTTTGTGCATCTTCTATGTTCGTCGCGGTCAATGACAAAAGGCGCTTATCTTCAATCTAGGTGTTTCTGCGTGCTGCTCCGGCCCAAAGAGTGCCCGGCGGAAAACGACAACGCAGGCATGTCGGGTGCCACTGTCTACACCTGCACAGAAAGTTTTGAGCAGATATCTCCTTCCATTCGGCCGGAATTGCAAGACGTTTGTGCATCTTCTATGTTCGTCGCGGTCAATGGCAAAAGGCGCTTATCTTCAATCTAGGTGTTTCTGCGTGCTGCGCCGGCCCAAAGAGTGCCCGGCGGAAAACGACAACGCAGGCATGTCGGGTGCCACTGTCTGCACCTGCACAGAAAGTTTTGAGCAGATATCTCCTTCCGTTCGGCCGGAATTGAAAGAAGATTGTGCATCTTCAATGTAGGTCGCGGTCAATGATAAAAAGGCGCTTATCTTCAATCTAGGTGTTTCTGCGTGCTGCGCCGGCCCAAAGAGTGCCCGGCGGAAAACGACAACGCAGGCATGTCGGGTGCCACTGTCTGCACCTGCACATAATGTTTTGAGCAGATATCTCCTTCCGTTCGGCCGGAATTGAAAGAAGATTGTGCATCTTCAATGTAGGTCGCGGTCAATGACAAAAAGGCGCTTATCTTCAATCTAGGTGTTTCTGCGTGCTGCGCCGGCCCAAAGAGTGCCCGGCGGAAAACGACAACGCAGGCATGTCGGGTGCCACTGTCTGCACCTGCACAGAAAGTTTTGAGCAGATATCTTCTTTCGTTCGGCCGGAATTGCAAGACGTTTGTGCATCTGCAATATTGGTCGCGGTCAATGTCAAAAAGCCCTTATCTGCAATCTAGGTGTTTCTGCGTGCTGCTCCGGCCCAAAGAGTGCCCGGCGGAAAACGACAACGCAGGCATGTCGGGTGCCACTGTCTACACCTGCACAGAAAGTTTTGAGCAGATATCTCCTTCCATTCGGCCGGAATTGCAAGACGTTTGTGCATCTTCTATGTTCGTCGCGGTCAATGGCAAAAGGCGCTTATCTTCAATCTAGGTGTTTCTGCGTGCTGCGCCGGCCCAAAGAGTGTCCGGCGGAAAACGACAACGCAGGCATGTCGGGTGCCACTGTCTGCACCTGCACAGAAAGTTTTGAGCAGATATCTCCTTCCGTTCGGCCGGAATTGAAAGAAGATTGTGCATCTTCAATGTAGGTCGCGGTCAATGACAAAAAGGCGCTTATCTTCAATCTAGGTGTTTCTGCGTGCTGCGCCGGCCCAAAGAGTGCCCGGCGGAAAACGACAACCCAGGCATGTCGGGTGCCACTGTCTGCACCTGCACAGAAAGGTTTGAGCAGATATCTCCTTCCGTTCTGCCGGAATTGAAAGAAGATTTTGCATCTTCTATGTTCGTCGCGGTCAATGGCAAAAGGCGCTTATCTTCAATCTAGGTGTTTCTGCGTGCTGCGCCGGCCCAAAGAGTGCCCGGCGGAAAACGACAACGCAGGCATGTCGGGTGCCACTGTCTGCACCTGCACAGAAAGTTTTGAGCAGATATCTTCTTTCGTTCGGCCGGAATTGCAAGACGTTTGTGCATCTGCAATATTGGTCGCGGTCAATGTCAAAAAGCCCTTATCTGCAATCTAGGTGTTTCTGCGTGCTGCTCCGGCCCAAAGAGTGCCCGGCGGAAAACGACAACGCAGGCATGTCGGGTGCCACTGTCTACACCTGCACAGAAAGTTTTGAGCAGATATCTCCTTCCATTCGGCCGGAATTGCAAGACGTTTGTGCATCTTCTATGTTCGTCGCGGTCAATGGCAAAAGGCGCTTATCTTCAATCTAGGTGTTTCTGCGTGCTGCTCCGGCCCAAAGAGTGCCCGGCGGAAAACGACAACGCAGGCATGTCGGGTGCCACTGTCTGCACCTGCACAGAAAGTTTTGAGCAGATATCTCCTTCCGTTCGGCCGGAATTGAAAGAAGATTGTGCATCTTCAATGTAGGTCGCGGTCAATGACAAAAAGGCGCTTATCTTCAATCTAGGTGTTTCTGCGTGCTGCGCCGGCCCAAAGAGTGCCCGGCGGAAAACGACAACGCAGGCATGTCGGGTGCCACTGTCTGCACCTGCACAGAAAGTTTTGAGCAGATATCTTCTTTCGTTCGGCCGGAATTGCAAGACGTTTGTGCATCTGCAATATTGGTCGCGGTCAATGTCAAAAAGCCCTTATCTGCAATCTAGGTGTTTCTGCGTGCTGCTCCGGCCCAAAGAGTGCCCGGCGGAAAACGACAACGCAGGCATGTCGGGTGCCACTGTCTACACCTGCACAGAAAGTTGTGAGCAGATATCTCCTTCCATTCGGCCGGAATTGCAAGACGTTTGTGCATCTTCTATGTTCGTCGCGGTCAATGGCAAAAGGCGCTTATCTTCAATCTAGGTGTTTCTGCGTGCTGCGCCGGCCCAAAGAGTGTCCGGCGGAAAACGACAACGCAGGCATGTCGGGTGCCACTGTCTGCACCTGCACAGAAAGTTTTGAGCAGATATCTCCTTCCGTTCGGCCGGAATTGAAAGAAGATTGTGCATCTTCAATGTAGGTCGCGGTCAATGACAAAAAGGCGCTTATCTTCAATCTAGGTGTTTCTGCGTGCTGCGCCGGCCCAAAGAGTGCCCGGCGGAAAACGACAACCCAGGCATGTCGGGTGCCAATGTCTGCATCTGCACAGAAAGGTTTGAGCAGATATCTCCTTCCGTTCTGCCGGAATTGAAAGAAGATTGTGCATCTTCTATGTTCGTCGCGGTCAATGGCAAAAGGCGCTTATCTTCAATCTAGGTGTTTCTGCGTGCTGCTCCGGCCCAAAGAGTGCCCGGCGGAAAACGACAACGCAGGCATGTCGGGTGCCACTGTCTACACCTGCACAGAAAGTTTTGAGCAGATATCTCCTTCCATTCGGCCGGAATTGCAAGAAGTTTGTGCATCTTCTATGTTCGTCGCGGTCAATGACAAAAGGCGCTTATCTTCAATCTAGGTGTTTCTGCGTGCTGCTCCGGCCCAAAGAGTGCCCGGCGGAAAACGACAACGCAGGCATGTCGGGTGCCACTGTCTGCACCTGCACAGAAAGTTTTGAGCAGATATCTCCTTCCATTCGGCCGGAATTGCAAGAAGTTTGTGCATCTTCTATGTTCGTCGCGGTCAATGACAAAAGGCGCTTATCTTCAATCTAGGTGTTTCTGCGTGCTGCTCCGGCCCAAAGAGTGCCCGGCGGAAAACGACAACGCAGGCATGTCGGGTGCCACTGTCTGCACCTGCACAGAAAGTTTTGAGCAGATATCTCCTTCCATTCGGCCGGAATTGCAAGACGTTTGTGCATCTTCTATGTTCGTCGCGGTCAATGGCAAAAGGCGCTTATCTTCAATCTAGGTGTTTCTGCGTGCTGCGCCGGCCCAAAGAGTGCCCGGTGGAAAACGACAACGCAGGCATGTCGGGTGCCACTGTCTGCACTTGCACAGAAAGTTTGGAGCAGATATCTCCTTCCGTTCGGCCGGAATTGAAAGAAGATTGTGCATCTTCAATGTAGGTCGCGGTCAATGACAAAAAGGCGCTTATCTTCAATCTAGGTGTTTCTGCGTGCTGCGCCGGCCCAAAGAGTGCCCGGCGGAAAACGACAAGGCAGGCATGTCGGGTGCCACTGTCTGCACCTGCACAGAAAGTTTTGAGCAGATATCTTCTTTCGTTCGGCCGGAATTGCAAGAAGATTGTGCATCTTCAATATTGGTCGCGGTCAATGTCAAAAAGCCCTTATCTGCAATCTAGGTGTTTCTGTTGCTGCTCCGGCCCAAAGAGTGCCCGGCGGATAACGACAACGCAGGCATGTCGGGTGCCATTGTCTACACCTGCACAGAAAGTTTTGAGCAGATATCTCCTTCCATTCGGCCGGAATTGCAAGAAGTTTGTGCATCTTCTATGTTCGTCGCGGTGAATGGCAAAAGGCGCTTATCTTCAATCTAGGTGTTTCTGCGTGCTGCGCCGGCCCAAAGAGTGCCCGGCGGAAAACGACAACGCAGGCATGTCGGGTGCCACTGTCTGCACCTGCACAGAAAGTTTTGAGCAGATATCTTCTTTCGTTCGGCCGGAATTGCAAGACGTTTGTGCATCTGCAATATTGGTCGCGGTCAATGTCAAAAAGCCCTTATCTGCAATCTAGGTGTTTCTGCGTGCTGCTCCGGCCCAAAGAGTGCCCGGCGGAAAACGACAACGCAGGCATGTCGGGTGCCACTGTCTACACCGACACAGAAAGTTTTGAGCAGATATCTCCTTCCATTCGGCCGGAATTGCAAGACGTTTGTGCATCTTCTATGTTCGTCGCGGTCAATGGCAAAAGGCGCTTATCTTCAATCTAGGTGTTTCTGCGTGCTGCGCCGGCCCAAAGAGTGCCCGGCGGAAAACGACAACGCAGGCATGTCGGGTGCCACTGTCTGCACCTGCACAGAAAGTTTTGAGCAGATATCTCCTTCCGTTCGGCCGGAATTGAAAGAAGATTGTGCATCTTCAATGTAGGTCGCGGTCAATGATAAAAAGGCGCTTATCTTCAATCTAGGTGTTTCTGCGTGCTGCGCCGGCCCAAAGAGTGCCCGGCGGAAAACGACAACGCAGGCATGTCGGGTGCCACTGTCTGCACCTGCACATAATGTTTTGAGCAGATATCTCCTTCCGTTCGGCCGGAATTGAAAGAAGATTGTGCATCTTCAATGTAGGTCGCGGTCAATGACAAAAAGGCGCTTATCTTCAATCTAGGTGTTTCTGCGTGCTGCGCCGGCCCAAAGAGTGCCCGGCGGAAAACGACAACGCAGGCATGTCGGGTGCCACTGTCTGCACCTGCACAGAAAGTTTTGAGCAGATATCTTCTTTCGTTCGGCCGGAATTGCAAGACGTTTGTGCATCTGCAATATTGGTCGCGGTCAATGTCAAAAAGCCCTTATCTGCAATCTAGGTGTTTCTGCGTGCTGCTCCGGCCCAAAGAGTGCCCGGCGGAAAACGACAACGCAGGCATGTCGGGTGCCACTGTCTACACCTGCACAGAAAGTTTTGAGCAGATATCTCCTTCCATTCGGCCGGAATTGCAAGACGTTTGTGCATCTTCTATGTTCGTCGCGGTCAATGGCAAAAGGCGCTTATCTTCAATCTAGGTGTTTCTGCGTGCTGCGCCGGCCCAAAGAGTGTCCGGCGGAAAACGACAACGCAGGCATGTCGGGTGCCACTGTCTGCACCTGCACAGAAAGTTTTGAGCAGATATCTCCTTCCGTTCGGCCGGAATTGAAAGAAGATTGTGCATCTTCAATGTAGGTCGCGGTCAATGACAAAAAGGCGCTTATCTTCAATCTAGGTGTTTCTGCGTGCTGCGCCGGCCCAAAGA
>NW_026608422.1:0-69923 GCF_029499605.1 Hyla sarda
ATTAGTGCAGGGGCTCCATTTTGATCATCTCATATTTCACATTATTTGAGTTCCAGGGCTCAGATACATTTGCACCCTCTATAGCAGTGGTCTTCAAGCTGTGAACCCCCAACCGCTGCAGAACCACAACTCCCAGCATGCCCAGACAGCAACTTTGCATAAGGAAATAGTCTAATTAAACTTTTCTTATATATAGAATCCCTGAAATCTCCAATCTCTCCTTTTATTGCTTTATGATCTGTGTTACTTATTTGTAAAAAACAATGTTTGTGATTGTCTTCCCCCCACACACTTATGGGCTATCTCTTCAAACGACTTTATTTGACCTAAAGCGTATAATTGATTTACATAAATAAGCCCCTTTTCATCCAAAAGAGTGAATCTTTAATTTTAAGGAACTCTTTAAGTGCTTTATTCGACCATAATGAAGTAAAGTCAAAACTCCATGTGATTTAAAAAATAAATTTAAGTTCCCCCCATACTTAATTATCTAGATATGCATGGGTGTAGTGAGTATCCCAGCTTCCAAAATCTCAAAAATATCCTTCATTTTTCAGAGGCTTTTTCAAAAATGAAAGAAGCGATCTGATTGGTTGCTATGGGCAACTCAGAAACTTTTCCTCTGGGCAGGTTTTGATAAATCTCCCTCTATGGGGGAGATTCATTAAGACCAGTGTAGAGGAAGAGTTGTGCAGTTGCCCATAGCAACCAGATTGCTTCTTTCATTTTTCACAATGCCTTTGCAAAATGAAAGAAGCGATCTGATTGGTTGCTATGGGCAACTCAGCATATTTTCCTGGAAAAGTTTCTGAGTTGCCCATAGCAACCAATCAGATTACTTCCTTCATTTTTCAGAGACTTTTTCAAAAATGAAAGAAGCGATCTGATTGGTTGCTATGGGCAACTCAGCAGCTTTCCCCATAGACCACAATGGGCCTACTGGTTTCAATGGGCAAAAAATCAGAGTTAATGCACTAGACACAGTTCTCTATACCATTAACCCCTTCCCGACCTATGACATACCTGTACGTCATGGGTGGCAAGGTGTTCCCGACCCATGACATACAGGTACGTCATGAACATTTTTGCCGCTACTCGCGGCATCCCGCAGCGCCCGGTAAGATGGTGGCTATCACTGATAGCCAGCCATCTTACCATGCGACCACGGGGGGTTTCATCCCCCACCCCCCCCCCCCCCAGCGATCGCTGCTATCAGCTGGTCAACTCTGACTAGCTAATAGCAGCGTTTCGCTATCAGAATATTTAGCAGCGCGGTGTGTAAGTCCCGATCACGGGGATCGGGACACACACCGCTCTGCTAAGTGTCCCTTACCCATCCCCCGGCATCACTTACCCGACCATGCGGTGTCCCGAGTGGTCCCGTTGCGAGCGACGTCCTCCAGGCGGTCCCGGCGGCGCTGCGTCCCGGCGGCGCAGGTTGACCGCCAGATGAAGGGGCAGCCGACACGCCCCCTCAAAAAAAGCGCTATAGCAGAGCCAGAAATTGCCAAAGGCAGCGCTGCATCAGTCCCCCAAAAAATGTGAGTTCCTGGATTTAAATATCTATATTCAGGATGGCTGTTCGCATACTGCCAACTATTTTAAGGAGGTGAATGCAAACAGATACCTCGACTTTAACAGTTGCCATCTTAAATAATGGAAGAAGAACATTCCATTCGGTCAAATGAAAAGAATCCGAAGGAATTGTTCTTCCACACAAAAATACCTACAACAACTAGAGAACCTGGAGGATCGTTTTAAACAAAAAGGGTATCCCAAACCCCTTATACAAGGAGCACGCCAGAGAGTGGACGAATTAGAACAAAGTGCTTGCTTGAAAAATAATAAACAGGGTAATGCAGAGGGGGGTTATAATGATGAATTTGATTCTGTTTTTCTAACTAGGTATTACACTTCACACACCAATATTTTTTTATAATTTTTTTTTATTTTTTTTTTGTATAGGTAATATCACCAGCTCATATTATTGTGTCATGATTACTGGCACCATATGTAGTCCCCCAGTTATTCTTCTTTAGATGTTTTCCGTGTCCTGTGCAGTATCTCTCCCAGAAGTCCACTTGATGGCCCCCGTGGTGGTCTACACCCCGAAGTCATCAATTTTTACTCTAAGAGAGAGTGTGCAGCTGTTTCTGGAGACGGTCAACAATAACCTCTGCATGGTGGAATAATAGGTCACGATGTTTATCAGGATCAGTAGAAGCATCACCCACTCGATGATTATGATGGGGATTTCACGGATCTCGTCCCAGTCTTCATCATTATGGAATAATTCCTTTAATGTTTCATATCCAAAATAGAAAACTACACAGACAAAAGTCAGGCCACAGCAGGTGCATCTACTATGGTGGATGACTTTTTTTGCTCCTGGTAATTTATACATCTGGATGGACTGCCCAAGGTAGTATAAGGCTTCACATGTAATGGAAATTATCGTGCTGACAAAGTGTATCCTGGGATATTCTTCGGGGGACAATACATGCATAACAGCTGTGGAAAAACAGGAGGCCCACACAATGGCCAGCAGGATCCTCTGGATCAGGACCTGATGACCCCTGAACTCTTCAGTATGCATAACCATATACTTATAAATAAGAAAGGTTAGTACCAAAGTGCCAATGGACGTCCCTATAAATCCAATTCTGAATAATATGCTTTCGGGAAAGACATTTCCCACGTCACTGTGAAGGAAAAGAAACCAATGTTATTATGGATATTTCCTCACTCCCAACCCATGAAATAAGAATCATTTGCTTGTTTATCTTACCTGATGCTCATCAGTGGCGAGGCTGCATGGCCGAGGACGACCGTCATGATGTAGCTGGTGGCAAGCCAGGCCGCACACCAAAACGCCAACAGGAGGGGGACGAACCCCAGTCCTTTTAGCTCCATTTCAGACAAGTAGAAAAAGAAGACGCTAATCTCACTATTCTCACTAATCGCACTGGAACAGACTGAAGGCTCGGGCGGCTGTCAGTGGGATGTCAGGCCTCCAGCTGTCTATGACATCACATGTGACATGTCAGAATGACTGCTTGTTTCTTTGAGCTGCCATGATTTAGTATCTGCTATAGACAGAACCTGATGTTTTTACTATGGACCTTACAGACCTCAGAACCCAAGTAATTAGTGCAGGGGCTCCATTTTGATCATCTCATATTTCACATTATTTGAGTTCCAGGGCTCAGATACATTTGCACCCTCTATAGCAGTGGTCTTCAAGCTGTGAACCCCCAACCGCTGCAGAACCACAACTCCCAGCATGCCCAGACAGCAACTTTGCATAAGGAAATAGTCTAATTAAACTTTTCTTATATATAGAATCCCTGAAATCTCCAATCTCTCCTTTTATTGCTTTATGATCTGTGTTACTTATTTGTAAAAAACAATGTTTGTGATTGTCTTCCCCCCACACACTTATGGGCTATCTCTTCAAACGACTTTATTTGACCTAAAGCGTATAATTGATTTACATAAATAAGCCCCTTTTCATCCAAAAGAGTGAATCTTTAATTTTAAGGAACTCTTTAAGTGCTTTATTCGACCATAATGAAGTAAAGTCAAAACTCCATGTGATTTAAAAAATAAATTTAAGTTCCCCCCATACTTAATTATCTAGATATGCATGGGTGTAGTGAGTATCCCAGCTTCCAAAATCTCAAAAATATCCTTCATTTTTCAGAGGCTTTTTCAAAAATGAAAGAAGCGATCTGATTGGTTGCTATGGGCAACTCAGAAACTTTTCCTCTGGGCAGGTTTTGATAAATCTCCCTCTATGGGGGAGATTCATTAAGACCAGTGTAGAGGAAGAGTTGTGCAGTTGCCCATAGCAACCAGATTGCTTCTTTCATTTTTCACAATGCCTTTGCAAAATGAAAGAAGCGATCTGATTGGTTGCTATGGGCAACTCAGCATATTTTCCTGGAAAAGTTTCTGAGTTGCCCATAGCAACCAATCAGATTACTTCCTTCATTTTTCAGAGACTTTTTCAAAAATGAAAGAAGCGATCTGATTGGTTGCTATGGGCAACTCAGCAGCTTTCCCCATAGACCACAATGGGCCTACTGGTTTCAATGGGCAAAAAATCAGAGTTAATGCACTAGACACAGTTCTCTATACCATTAACCCCTTCCCGACCTATGACATACCTGTACGTCATGGGTGGCAAGGTGTTCCCGACCCATGACATACAGGTACGTCATGAACATTTTTGCCGCTACTCGCGGCATCCCGCAGCGCCCGGTAAGATGGTGGCTATCACTGATAGCCAGCCATCTTACCATGCGACCACGGGGGGTTTCATCCCCCACCCCCCCCCCCCCAGCGATCGCTGCTATCAGCTGGTCAACTCTGACTAGCTAATAGCAGCGTTTCGCTATCAGAATATTTAGCAGCGCGGTGTGTAAGTCCCGATCACGGGGATCGGGACACACACCGCTCTGCTAAGTGTCCCTTACCCATCCCCCGGCATCACTTACCCGACCATGCGGTGTCCCGAGTGGTCCCGTTGCGAGCGACGTCCTCCAGGCGGTCCCGGCGGCGCTGCGTCCCGGCGGCGCAGGTTGACCGCCAGATGAAGGGGCAGCCGACACGCCCCCTCAAAAAAAGCGCTATAGCAGAGCCAGAAATTGCCAAAGGCAGCGCTGCATCAGTCCCCCAAAAAATGTGAGTTCCTGGATTTAAATATCTATATTCAGGATGGCTGTTCGCATACTGCCAACTATTTTAAGGAGGTGAATGCAAACAGATACCTCGACTTTAACAGTTGCCATCTTAAATAATGGAAGAAGAACATTCCATTCGGTCAAATGAAAAGAATCCGAAGGAATTGTTCTTCCACACAAAAATACCTACAACAACTAGAGAACCTGGAGGATCGTTTTAAACAAAAAGGGTATCCCAAACCCCTTATACAAGGAGCACGCCAGAGAGTGGACGAATTAGAACAAAGTGCTTGCTTGAAAAATAATAAACAGGGTAATGCAGAGGGGGGTTATAATGATGAATTTGATTCTGTTTTTCTAACTAGGTATTACACTTCACACACCAATATTTTTTTATAATTTTTTTTTATTTTTTTTTTGTATAGGTAATATCACCAGCTCATATTATTGTGTCATGATTACTGGCACCATATGTAGTCCCCCAGTTATTCTTCTTTAGATGTTTTCCGTGTCCTGTGCAGTATCTCTCCCAGAAGTCCACTTGATGGCCCCCGTGGTGGTCTACACCCCGAAGTCATCAATTTTTACTCTAAGAGAGAGTGTGCAGCTGTTTCTGGAGACGGTCAACAATAACCTCTGCATGGTGGAATAATAGGTCACGATGTTTATCAGGATCAGTAGAAGCATCACCCACTCGATGATTATGATGGGGATTTCACGGATCTCGTCCCAGTCTTCATCATTATGGAATAATTCCTTTAATGTTTCATATCCAAAATAGAAAACTACACAGACAAAAGTCAGGCCACAGCAGGTGCACCTACTATGGTGGATGACTTTTTTTGCTCCTGGTAATTTATACATCTGGATGGACTGCCCAAGGTAGTATAAGGCTTCACATGTAATGGAAATTATCGTGCTGACAAAGTGTATCCTGGGATATTCTTCGGGGGACAATACATGCATAACAGCTGTGGAAAAACAGGAGGCCCACACAATGGCCAGCAGGATCCTCTGGATCAGGACCTGATGACCCCTGAACTCTTCAGTATGCATAACCATATACTTATAAATAAGAAAGGTTAGTACCAAAGTGCCAATGGACGTCCCTATAAATCCAATTCTGAATAATATGCTTTCGGGAAAGACATTTCCCACGTCACTGTGAAGGAAAAGAAACCAATGTTATTATGGATATTTCCTCACTCCCAACCCATGAAATAAGAATCATTTGCTTGTTTATCTTACCTGATGCTCATCAGTGGCGAGGCTGCATGGCCGAGGACGACCGTCATGATGTAGCTGGTGGCAAGCCAGGCCGCACACCAAAACGCCAACAGGAGGGGGACGAACCCCAGTCCTTTTAGCTCCATTTCAGACAAGTAGAAAAAGAAGACGCTAATCTCACTATTCTCACTAATCGCACTGGAACAGACTGAAGGCTCGGGCGGCTGTCAGTGGGATGTCAGGCCTCCAGCTGTCTATGACATCACATGTGACATGTCAGAATGACTGCTTGTTTCTTTGAGCTGCCATGATTTAGTATCTGCTATAGACAGAACCTGATGTTTTTACTATGGACCTTACAGACCTCAGAACCCAAGTAATTAGTGCAGGGGCTCCATTTTGATCATCTCATATTTCACATTATTTGAGTTCCAGGGCTCAGATACATTTGCACCCTCTATAGCAGTGGTCTTCAAGCTGTGAACCCCCAACCGCTGCAGAACCACAACTCCCAGCATGCCCAGACAGCAACTTTGCATAAGGAAATAGTCTAATTAAACTTTTCTTATATATAGAATCCCTGAAATCTCCAATCTCTCCTTTTATTGCTTTATGATCTGTGTTACTTATTTGTAAAAAACAATGTTTGTGATTGTCTTCCCCCCACACACTTATGGGCTATCTCTTCAAACGACTTTATTTGACCTAAAGCGTATAATTGATTTACATAAATAAGCCCCTTTTCATCCAAAAGAGTGAATCTTTAATTTTAAGGAACTCTTTAAGTGCTTTATTCGACCATAATGAAGTAAAGTCAAAACTCCATGTGATTTAAAAAATAAATTTAAGTTCCCCCCATACTTAATTATCTAGATATGCATGGGTGTAGTGAGTATCCCAGCTTCCAAAATCTCAAAAATATCCTTCATTTTTCAGAGGCTTTTTCAAAAATGAAAGAAGCGATCTGATTGGTTGCTATGGGCAACTCAGAAACTTTTCCTCTGGGCAGGTTTTGATAAATCTCCCTCTATGGGGGAGATTCATTAAGACCAGTGTAGAGGAAGAGTTGTGCAGTTGCCCATAGCAACCAGATTGCTTCTTTCATTTTTCACAATGCCTTTGCAAAATGAAAGAAGCGATCTGATTGGTTGCTATGGGCAACTCAGCATATTTTCCTGGAAAAGTTTCTGAGTTGCCCATAGCAACCAATCAGATTACTTCCTTCATTTTTCAGAGACTTTTTCAAAAATGAAAGAAGCGATCTGATTGGTTGCTATGGGCAACTCAGCAGCTTTCCCCATAGACCACAATGGGCCTACTGGTTTCAATGGGCAAAAAATCAGAGTTAATGCACTAGACACAGTTCTCTATACCATTAACCCCTTCCCGACCTATGACATACCTGTACGTCATGGGTGGCAAGGTGTTCCCGACCCATGACATACAGGTACGTCATGAACATTTTTGCCGCTACTCGCGGCATCCCGCAGCGCCCGGTAAGATGGTGGCTATCACTGATAGCCAGCCATCTTACCATGCGACCACGGGGGGTTTCATCCCCCACCCCCCCCCCCCCCAGCGATCGCTGCTATCAGCTGGTCAACTCTGACTAGCTAATAGCAGCGTTTCGCTATCAGAATATTTAGCAGCGCGGTGTGTAAGTCCCGATCACGGGGATCGGGACACACACCGCTCTGCTAAGTGTCCCTTACCCATCCCCCGGCATCACTTACCCGACCATGCGGTGTCCCGAGTGGTCCCGTTGCGAGCGACGTCCTCCAGGCGGTCCCGGCGGCGCTGCGTCCCGGCGGCGCAGGTTGACCGCCAGATGAAGGGGCAGCCGACACGCCCCCTCAAAAAAAGCGCTATAGCAGAGCCAGAAATTGCCAAAGGCAGCGCTGCATCAGTCCCCCAAAAAATGTGAGTTCCTGGATTTAAATATCTATATTCAGGATGGCTGTTCGCATACTGCCAACTATTTTAAGGAGGTGAATGCAAACAGATACCTCGACTTTAACAGTTGCCATCTTAAATAATGGAAGAAGAACATTCCATTCGGTCAAATGAAAAGAATCCGAAGGAATTGTTCTTCCACACAAAAATACCTACAACAACTAGAGAACCTGGAGGATCGTTTTAAACAAAAAGGGTATCCCAAACCCCTTATACAAGGAGCACGCCAGAGAGTGGACGAATTAGAACAAAGTGCTTGCTTGAAAAATAATAAACAGGGTAATGCAGAGGGGGGTTATAATGATGAATTTGATTCTGTTTTTCTAACTAGGTATTACACTTCACACACCAATATTTTTTTATAATTTTTTTTTATTTTTTTTTTGTATAGGTAATATCACCAGCTCATATTATTGTGTCATGATTACTGGCACCATATGTAGTCCCCCAGTTATTCTTCTTTAGATGTTTTCCGTGTCCTGTGCAGTATCTCTCCCAGAAGTCCACTTGATGGCCCCCGTGGTGGTCTACACCCCGAAGTCATCAATTTTTACTCTAAGAGAGAGTGTGCAGCTGTTTCTGGAGACGGTCAACAATAACCTCTGCATGGTGGAATAATAGGTCACGATGTTTATCAGGATCAGTAGAAGCATCACCCACTCGATGATTATGATGGGGATTTCACGGATCTCGTCCCAGTCTTCATCATTATGGAATAATTCCTTTAATGTTTCATATCCAAAATAGAAAACTACACAGACAAAAGTCAGGCCACAGCAGGTGCACCTACTATGGTGGATGACTTTTTTTGCTCCTGGTAATTTATACATCTGGATGGACTGCCCAAGGTAGTATAAGGCTTCACATGTAATGGAAATTATCGTGCTGACAAAGTGTATCCTGGGATATTCTTCGGGGGACAATACATGCATAACAGCTGTGGAAAAACAGGAGGCCCACACAATGGCCAGCAGGATCCTCTGGATCAGGACCTGATGACCCCTGAACTCTTCAGTATGCATAACCATATACTTATAAATAAGAAAGGTTAGTACCAAAGTGCCAATGGACGTCCCTATAAATCCAATTCTGAATAATATGCTTTCGGGAAAGACATTTCCCACGTCACTGTGAAGGAAAAGAAACCAATGTTATTATGGATATTTCCTCACTCCCAACCCATGAAATAAGAATCATTTGCTTGTTTATCTTACCTGATGCTCATCAGTGGCGAGGCTGCATGGCCGAGGACGACCGTCATGATGTAGCTGGTGGCAAGCCAGGCCGCACACCAAAACGCCAACAGGAGGGGGACGAACCCCAGTCCTTTTAGCTCCATTTCAGACAAGTAGAAAAAGAAGACGCTAATCTCACTATTCTCACTAATCGCACTGGAACAGACTGAAGGCTCGGGCGGCTGTCAGTGGGATGTCAGGCCTCCAGCTGTCTATGACATCACATGTGACATGTCAGAATGACTGCTTGTTTCTTTGAGCTGCCATGATTTAGTATCTGCTATAGACAGAACCTGATGTTTTTACTATGGACCTTACAGACCTCAGAACCCAAGTAATTAGTGCAGGGGCTCCATTTTGATCATCTCATATTTCACATTATTTGAGTTCCAGGGCTCAGATACATTTGCACCCTCTATAGCAGTGGTCTTCAAGCTGTGAACCCCCAACCGCTGCAGAACCACAACTCCCAGCATGCCCAGACAGCAACTTTGCATAAGGAAATAGTCTAATTAAACTTTTCTTATATATAGAATCCCTGAAATCTCCAATCTCTCCTTTTATTGCTTTATGATCTGTGTTACTTATTTGTAAAAAACAATGTTTGTGATTGTCTTCCCCCCACACACTTATGGGCTATCTCTTCAAACGACTTTATTTGACCTAAAGCGTATAATTGATTTACATAAATAAGCCCCTTTTCATCCAAAAGAGTGAATCTTTAATTTTAAGGAACTCTTTAAGTGCTTTATTCGACCATAATGAAGTAAAGTCAAAACTCCATGTGATTTAAAAAATAAATTTAAGTTCCCCCCATACTTAATTATCTAGATATGCATGGGTGTAGTGAGTATCCCAGCTTCCAAAATCTCAAAAATATCCTTCATTTTTCAGAGGCTTTTTCAAAAATGAAAGAAGCGATCTGATTGGTTGCTATGGGCAACTCAGAAACTTTTCCTCTGGGCAGGTTTTGATAAATCTCCCTCTATGGGGGAGATTCATTAAGACCAGTGTAGAGGAAGAGTTGTGCAGTTGCCCATAGCAACCAGATTGCTTCTTTCATTTTTCACAATGCCTTTGCAAAATGAAAGAAGCGATCTGATTGGTTGCTATGGGCAACTCAGCATATTTTCCTGGAAAAGTTTCTGAGTTGCCCATAGCAACCAATCAGATTACTTCCTTCATTTTTCAGAGACTTTTTCAAAAATGAAAGAAGCGATCTGATTGGTTGCTATGGGCAACTCAGCAGCTTTCCCCATAGACCACAATGGGCCTACTGGTTTCAATGGGCAAAAAATCAGAGTTAATGCACTAGACACAGTTCTCTATACCATTAACCCCTTCCCGACCTATGACATACCTGTACGTCATGGGTGGCAAGGTGTTCCCGACCCATGACATACAGGTACGTCATGAACATTTTTGCCGCTACTCGCGGCATCCCGCAGCGCCCGGTAAGATGGTGGCTATCACTGATAGCCAGCCATCTTACCATGCGACCACGGGGGGTTTCATCCCCCACCCCCCCCCCCCCCCAGCGATCGCTGCTATCAGCTGGTCAACTCTGACTAGCTAATAGCAGCGTTTCGCTATCAGAATATTTAGCAGCGCGGTGTGTAAGTCCCGATCACGGGGATCGGGACACACACCGCTCTGCTAAGTGTCCCTTACCCATCCCCCGGCATCACTTACCCGACCATGCGGTGTCCCGAGTGGTCCCGTTGCGAGCGACGTCCTCCAGGCGGTCCCGGCGGCGCTGCGTCCCGGCGGCGCAGGTTGACCGCCAGATGAAGGGGCAGCCGACACGCCCCCTCAAAAAAAGCGCTATAGCAGAGCCAGAAATTGCCAAAGGCAGCGCTGCATCAGTCCCCCAAAAAATGTGAGTTCCTGGATTTAAATATCTATATTCAGGATGGCTGTTCGCATACTGCCAACTATTTTAAGGAGGTGAATGCAAACAGATACCTCGACTTTAACAGTTGCCATCTTAAATAATGGAAGAAGAACATTCCATTCGGTCAAATGAAAAGAATCCGAAGGAATTGTTCTTCCACACAAAAATACCTACAACAACTAGAGAACCTGGAGGATCGTTTTAAACAAAAAGGGTATCCCAAACCCCTTATACAAGGAGCACGCCAGAGAGTGGACGAATTAGAACAAAGTGCTTGCTTGAAAAATAATAAACAGGGTAATGCAGAGGGGGGTTATAATGATGAATTTGATTCTGTTTTTCTAACTAGGTATTACACTTCACACACCAATATTTTTTTATAATTTTTTTTTATTTTTTTTTTGTATAGGTAATATCACCAGCTCATATTATTGTGTCATGATTACTGGCACCATATGTAGTCCCCCAGTTATTCTTCTTTAGATGTTTTCCGTGTCCTGTGCAGTATCTCTCCCAGAAGTCCACTTGATGGCCCCCGTGGTGGTCTACACCCCGAAGTCATCAATTTTTACTCTAAGAGAGAGTGTGCAGCTGTTTCTGGAGACGGTCAACAATAACCTCTGCATGGTGGAATAATAGGTCACGATGTTTATCAGGATCAGTAGAAGCATCACCCACTCGATGATTATGATGGGGATTTCACGGATCTCGTCCCAGTCTTCATCATTATGGAATAATTCCTTTAATGTTTCATATCCAAAATAGAAAACTACACAGACAAAAGTCAGGCCACAGCAGGTGCATCTACTATGGTGGATGACTTTTTTTGCTCCTGGTAATTTATACATCTGGATGGACTGCCCAAGGTAGTATAAGGCTTCACATGTAATGGAAATTATCGTGCTGACAAAGTGTATCCTGGGATATTCTTCGGGGGACAATACATGCATAACAGCTGTGGAAAAACAGGAGGCCCACACAATGGCCAGCAGGATCCTCTGGATCAGGACCTGATGACCCCTGAACTCTTCAGTATGCATAACCATATACTTATAAATAAGAAAGGTTAGTACCAAAGTGCCAATGGACGTCCCTATAAATCCAATTCTGAATAATATGCTTTCGGGAAAGACATTTCCCACGTCACTGTGAAGGAAAAGAAACCAATGTTATTATGGATATTTCCTCACTCCCAACCCATGAAATAAGAATCATTTGCTTGTTTATCTTACCTGATGCTCATCAGTGGCGAGGCTGCATGGCCGAGGACGACCGTCATGATGTAGCTGGTGGCAAGCCAGGCCGCACACCAAAACGCCAACAGGAGGGGGACGAACCCCAGTCCTTTTAGCTCCATTTCAGACAAGTAGAAAAAGAAGACGCTAATCTCACTATTCTCACTAATCGCACTGGAACAGACTGAAGGCTCGGGCGGCTGTCAGTGGGATGTCAGGCCTCCAGCTGTCTATGACATCACATGTGACATGTCAGAATGACTGCTTGTTTCTTTGAGCTGCCATGATTTAGTATCTGCTATAGACAGAACCTGATGTTTTTACTATGGACCTTACAGACCTCAGAACCCAAGTAATTAGTGCAGGGGCTCCATTTTGATCATCTCATATTTCACATTATTTGAGTTCCAGGGCTCAGATACATTTGCACCCTCTATAGCAGTGGTCTTCAAGCTGTGAACCCCCAACCGCTGCAGAACCACAACTCCCAGCATTGCCCAGACAGCAACTTTGCATAAGGAAATAGTCTAATTAAACTTTTCTTATATATAGAATCCCTGAAATCTCCAATCTCTCCTTTTATTGCTTTATGATCTGTGTTACTTATTTGTAAAAAACAATGTTTGTGATTGTCTTCCCCCCACACACTTATGGGCTATCTCTTCAAACGACTTTATTTGACCTAAAGCGTATAATTGATTTACATAAATAAGCCCCTTTTCATCCAAAAGAGTGAATCTTTAATTTTAAGGAACTCTTTAAGTGCTTTATTCGACCATAATGAAGTAAAGTCAAAACTCCATGTGATTTAAAAAATAAATTTAAGTTCCCCCCATACTTAATTATCTAGATATGCATGGGTGTAGTGAGTATCCCAGCTTCCAAAATCTCAAAAATATCCTTCATTTTTCAGAGGCTTTTTCAAAAATGAAAGAAGCGATCTGATTGGTTGCTATGGGCAACTCAGAAACTTTTCCTCTGGGCAGGTTTTGATAAATCTCCCTCTATGGGGGAGATTCATTAAGACCAGTGTAGAGGAAGAGTTGTGCAGTTGCCCATTGCAACCAGATTGCTTCTTTCATTTTTCACAATGCCTTTGCAAAATGAAAGAAGCGATCTGATTGGTTGCTATGGGCAACTCAGCATATTTTCCTGGAAAAGTTTCTGAGTTGCCCATAGCAACCAATCAGATTACTTCCTTCATTTTTCAGAGACTTTTTCAAAAATGAAAGAAGCGATCTGATTGGTTGCTATGGGCAACTCAGCAGCTTTCCCCATAGACCACAATGGGCCTACTGGTTTCAATGGGCAAAAAATCAGAGTTAATGCACTAGACACAGTTCTCTATACCATTAACCCCTTCCCGACCTATGACATACCTGTACGTCATGGGTGGCAAGGTGTTCCCGACCCATGACATACAGGTACGTCATGAACATTTTTGCCGCTACTCGCGGCATCCCGCAGCGCCCGGTAAGATGGTGGCTATCACTGATAGCCAGCCATCTTACCATGCGACCACGGGGGGTTTCATCCCCCACCCCCCCCCCCCCAGCGATCGCTGCTATCAGCTGGTCAACTCTGACTAGCTAATAGCAGCGTTTCGCTATCAGAATATTTAGCAGCGCGGTGTGTAAGTCCCGATCACGGGGATCGGGACACACACCGCTCTGCTAAGTGTCCCTTACCCATCCCCCGGCATCACTTACCCGACCATGCGGTGTCCCGAGTGGTCCCGTTGCGAGCGACGTCCTCCAGGCGGTCCCGGCGGCGCTGCGTCCCGGCGGCGCAGGTTGACCGCCAGATGAAGGGGCAGCCGACACGCCCCCTCAAAAAAAGCGCTATAGCAGAGCCAGAAATTGCCAAAGGCAGCGCTGCATCAGTCCCCCAAAAAATGTGAGTTCCTGGATTTAAATATCTATATTCAGGATGGCTGTTCGCATACTGCCAACTATTTTAAGGAGGTGAATGCAAACAGATACCTCGACTTTAACAGTTGCCATCTTAAATAATGGAAGAAGAACATTCCATTCGGTCAAATGAAAAGAATCCGAAGGAATTGTTCTTCCACACAAAAATACCTACAACAACTAGAGAACCTGGAGGATCGTTTTAAACAAAAAGGGTATCCCAAACCCCTTATACAAGGAGCACGCCAGAGAGTGGACGAATTAGAACAAAGTGCTTGCTTGAAAAATAATAAACAGGGTAATGCAGAGGGGGGTTATAATGATGAATTTGATTCTGTTTTTCTAACTAGGTATTACACTTCACACACCAATATTTTTTTATAATTTTTTTTTATTTTTTTTTTGTATAGGTAATATCACCAGCTCATATTATTGTGTCATGATTACTGGCACCATATGTAGTCCCCCAGTTATTCTTCTTTAGATGTTTTCCGTGTCCTGTGCAGTATCTCTCCCAGAAGTCCACTTGATGGCCCCCGTGGTGGTCTACACCCCGAAGTCATCAATTTTTACTCTAAGAGAGAGTGTGCAGCTGTTTCTGGAGACGGTCAACAATAACCTCTGCATGGTGGAATAATAGGTCACGATGTTTATCAGGATCAGTAGAAGCATCACCCACTCGATGATTATGATGGGGATTTCACGGATCTCGTCCCAGTCTTCATCATTATGGAATAATTCCTTTAATGTTTCATATCCAAAATAGAAAACTACACAGACAAAAGTCAGGCCACAGCAGGTGCACCTACTATGGTGGATGACTTTTTTTGCTCCTGGTAATTTATACATCTGGATGGACTGCCCAAGGTAGTATAAGGCTTCACATGTAATGGAAATTATCGTGCTGACAAAGTGTATCCTGGGATATTCTTCGGGGGACAATACATGCATAACAGCTGTGGAAAAACAGGAGGCCCACACAATGGCCAGCAGGATCCTCTGGATCAGGACCTGATGACCCCTGAACTCTTCAGTATGCATAACCATATACTTATAAATAAGAAAGGTTAGTACCAAAGTGCCAATGGACGTCCCTATAAATCCAATTCTGAATAATATGCTTTCGGGAAAGACATTTCCCACGTCACTGTGAAGGAAAAGAAACCAATGTTATTATGGATATTTCCTCACTCCCAACCCATGAAATAAGAATCATTTGCTTGTTTATCTTACCTGATGCTCATCAGTGGCGAGGCTGCATGGCCGAGGACGACCGTCATGATGTAGCTGGTGGCAAGCCAGGCCGCACACCAAAACGCCAACAGGAGGGGGACGAACCCCAGTCCTTTTAGCTCCATTTCAGACAAGTAGAAAAAGAAGACGCTAATCTCACTATTCTCACTAATCGCACTGGAACAGACTGAAGGCTCGGGCGGCTGTCAGTGGGATGTCAGGCCTCCAGCTGTCTATGACATCACATGTGACATGTCAGAATGACTGCTTGTTTCTTTGAGCTGCCATGATTTAGTATCTGCTATAGACAGAACCTGATGTTTTTACTATGGACCTTACAGACCTCAGAACCCAAGTAATTAGTGCAGGGGCTCCATTTTGATCATCTCATATTTCACATTATTTGAGTTCCAGGGCTCAGATACATTTGCACCCTCTATAGCAGTGGTCTTCAAGCTGTGAACCCCCAACCGCTGCAGAACCACAACTCCCAGCATGCCCAGACAGCAACTTTGCATAAGGAAATAGTCTAATTAAACTTTTCTTATATATAGAATCCCTGAAATCTCCAATCTCTCCTTTTATTGCTTTATGATCTGTGTTACTTATTTGTAAAAAACAATGTTTGTGATTGTCTTCCCCCCACACACTTATGGGCTATCTCTTCAAACGACTTTATTTGACCTAAAGCGTATAATTGATTTACATAAATAAGCCCCTTTTCATCCAAAAGAGTGAATCTTTAATTTTAAGGAACTCTTTAAGTGCTTTATTCGACCATAATGAAGTAAAGTCAAAACTCCATGTGATTTAAAAAATAAATTTAAGTTCCCCCCATACTTAATTATCTAGATATGCATGGGTGTAGTGAGTATCCCAGCTTCCAAAATCTCAAAAATATCCTTCATTTTTCAGAGGCTTTTTCAAAAATGAAAGAAGCGATCTGATTGGTTGCTATGGGCAACTCAGAAACTTTTCCTCTGGGCAGGTTTTGATAAATCTCCCTCTATGGGGGAGATTCATTAAGACCAGTGTAGAGGAAGAGTTGTGCAGTTGCCCATAGCAACCAGATTGCTTCTTTCATTTTTCACAATGCCTTTGCAAAATGAAAGAAGCGATCTGATTGGTTGCTATGGGCAACTCAGCATATTTTCCTGGAAAAGTTTCTGAGTTGCCCATAGCAACCAATCAGATTACTTCCTTCATTTTTCAGAGACTTTTTCAAAAATGAAAGAAGCGATCTGATTGGTTGCTATGGGCAACTCAGCAGCTTTCCCCATAGACCACAATGGGCCTACTGGTTTCAATGGGCAAAAAATCAGAGTTAATGCACTAGACACAGTTCTCTATACCATTAACCCCTTCCCGACCTATGACATACCTGTACGTCATGGGTGGCAAGGTGTTCCCGACCCATGACATACAGGTACGTCATGAACATTTTTGCCGCTACTCGCGGCATCCCGCAGCGCCCGGTAAGATGGTGGCTATCACTGATAGCCAGCCATCTTACCATGCGACCACGGGGGGTTTCATCCCCCACCCCCCCCCCCCCCAGCGATCGCTGCTATCAGCTGGTCAACTCTGACTAGCTAATAGCAGCGTTTCGCTATCAGAATATTTAGCAGCGCGGTGTGTAAGTCCCGATCACGGGGATCGGGACACACACCGCTCTGCTAAGTGTCCCTTACCCATCCCCCGGCATCACTTACCCGACCATGCGGTGTCCCGAGTGGTCCCGTTGCGAGCGACGTCCTCCAGGCGGTCCCGGCGGCGCTGCGTCCCGGCGGCGCAGGTTGACCGCCAGATGAAGGGGCAGCCGACACGCCCCCTCAAAAAAAGCGCTATAGCAGAGCCAGAAATTGCCAAAGGCAGCGCTGCATCAGTCCCCCAAAAAATGTGAGTTCCTGGATTTAAATATCTATATTCAGGATGGCTGTTCGCATACTGCCAACTATTTTAAGGAGGTGAATGCAAACAGATACCTCGACTTTAACAGTTGCCATCTTAAATAATGGAAGAAGAACATTCCATTCGGTCAAATGAAAAGAATCCGAAGGAATTGTTCTTCCACACAAAAATACCTACAACAACTAGAGAACCTGGAGGATCGTTTTAAACAAAAAGGGTATCCCAAACCCCTTATACAAGGAGCACGCCAGAGAGTGGACGAATTAGAACAAAGTGCTTGCTTGAAAAATAATAAACAGGGTAATGCAGAGGGGGGTTATAATGATGAATTTGATTCTGTTTTTCTAACTAGGTATTACACTTCACACACCAATATTTTTTTATAATTTTTTTTTATTTTTTTTTTGTATAGGTAATATCACCAGCTCATATTATTGTGTCATGATTACTGGCACCATATGTAGTCCCCCAGTTATTCTTCTTTAGATGTTTTCCGTGTCCTGTGCAGTATCTCTCCCAGAAGTCCACTTGATGGCCCCCGTGGTGGTCTACACCCCGAAGTCATCAATTTTTACTCTAAGAGAGAGTGTGCAGCTGTTTCTGGAGACGGTCAACAATAACCTCTGCATGGTGGAATAATAGGTCACGATGTTTATCAGGATCAGTAGAAGCATCACCCACTCGATGATTATGATGGGGATTTCACGGATCTCGTCCCAGTCTTCATCATTATGGAATAATTCCTTTAATGTTTCATATCCAAAATAGAAAACTACACAGACAAAAGTCAGGCCACAGCAGGTGCACCTACTATGGTGGATGACTTTTTTTGCTCCTGGTAATTTATACATCTGGATGGACTGCCCAAGGTAGTATAAGGCTTCACATGTAATGGAAATTATCGTGCTGACAAAGTGTATCCTGGGATATTCTTCGGGGGACAATACATGCATAACAGCTGTGGAAAAACAGGAGGCCCACACAATGGCCAGCAGGATCCTCTGGATCAGGACCTGATGACCCCTGAACTCTTCAGTATGCATAACCATATACTTATAAATAAGAAAGGTTAGTACCAAAGTGCCAATGGACGTCCCTATAAATCCAATTCTGAATAATATGCTTTCGGGAAAGACATTTCCCACGTCACTGTGAAGGAAAAGAAACCAATGTTATTATGGATATTTCCTCACTCCCAACCCATGAAATAAGAATCATTTGCTTGTTTATCTTACCTGATGCTCATCAGTGGCGAGGCTGCATGGCCGAGGACGACCGTCATGATGTAGCTGGTGGCAAGCCAGGCCGCACACCAAAACGCCAACAGGAGGGGGACGAACCCCAGTCCTTTTAGCTCCATTTCAGACAAGTAGAAAAAGAAGACGCTAATCTCACTATTCTCACTAATCGCACTGGAACAGACTGAAGGCTCGGGCGGCTGTCAGTGGGATGTCAGGCCTCCAGCTGTCTATGACATCACATGTGACATGTCAGAATGACTGCTTGTTTCTTTGAGCTGCCATGATTTAGTATCTGCTATAGACAGAACCTGATGTTTTTACTATGGACCTTACAGACCTCAGAACCCAAGTAATTAGTGCAGGGGCTCCATTTTGATCATCTCATATTTCACATTATTTGAGTTCCAGGGCTCAGATACATTTGCACCCTCTATAGCAGTGGTCTTCAAGCTGTGAACCCCCAACCGCTGCAGAACCACAACTCCCAGCATGCCCAGACAGCAACTTTGCATAAGGAAATAGTCTAATTAAACTTTTCTTATATATAGAATCCCTGAAATCTCCAATCTCTCCTTTTATTGCTTTATGATCTGTGTTACTTATTTGTAAAAAACAATGTTTGTGATTGTCTTCCCCCCACACACTTATGGGCTATCTCTTCAAACGACTTTATTTGACCTAAAGCGTATAATTGATTTACATAAATAAGCCCCTTTTCATCCAAAAGAGTGAATCTTTAATTTTAAGGAACTCTTTAAGTGCTTTATTCGACCATAATGAAGTAAAGTCAAAACTCCATGTGATTTAAAAAATAAATTTAAGTTCCCCCCATACTTAATTATCTAGATATGCATGGGTGTAGTGAGTATCCCAGCTTCCAAAATCTCAAAAATATCCTTCATTTTTCAGAGGCTTTTTCAAAAATGAAAGAAGCGATCTGATTGGTTGCTATGGGCAACTCAGAAACTTTTCCTCTGGGCAGGTTTTGATAAATCTCCCTCTATGGGGGAGATTCATTAAGACCAGTGTAGAGGAAGAGTTGTGCAGTTGCCCATAGCAACCAGATTGCTTCTTTCATTTTTCACAATGCCTTTGCAAAATGAAAGAAGCGATCTGATTGGTTGCTATGGGCAACTCAGCATATTTTCCTGGAAAAGTTTCTGAGTTGCCCATAGCAACCAATCAGATTACTTCCTTCATTTTTCAGAGACTTTTTCAAAAATGAAAGAAGCGATCTGATTGGTTGCTATGGGCAACTCAGCAGCTTTCCCCATAGACCACAATGGGCCTACTGGTTTCAATGGGCAAAAAATCAGAGTTAATGCACTAGACACAGTTCTCTATACCATTAACCCCTTCCCGACCTATGACATACCTGTACGTCATGGGTGGCAAGGTGTTCCCGACCCATGACATACAGGTACGTCATGAACATTTTTGCCGCTACTCGCGGCATCCCGCAGCGCCCGGTAAGATGGTGGCTATCACTGATAGCCAGCCATCTTACCATGCGACCACGGGGGGTTTCATCCCCCACCCCCCCCCCCCCCCAGCGATCGCTGCTATCAGCTGGTCAACTCTGACTAGCTAATAGCAGCGTTTCGCTATCAGAATATTTAGCAGCGCGGTGTGTAAGTCCCGATCACGGGGATCGGGACACACACCGCTCTGCTAAGTGTCCCTTACCCATCCCCCGGCATCACTTACCCGACCATGCGGTGTCCCGAGTGGTCCCGTTGCGAGCGACGTCCTCCAGGCGGTCCCGGCGGCGCTGCGTCCCGGCGGCGCAGGTTGACCGCCAGATGAAGGGGCAGCCGACACGCCCCCTCAAAAAAAGCGCTATAGCAGAGCCAGAAATTGCCAAAGGCAGCGCTGCATCAGTCCCCCAAAAAATGTGAGTTCCTGGATTTAAATATCTATATTCAGGATGGCTGTTCGCATACTGCCAACTATTTTAAGGAGGTGAATGCAAACAGATACCTCGACTTTAACAGTTGCCATCTTAAATAATGGAAGAAGAACATTCCATTCGGTCAAATGAAAAGAATCCGAAGGAATTGTTCTTCCACACAAAAATACCTACAACAACTAGAGAACCTGGAGGATCGTTTTAAACAAAAAGGGTATCCCAAACCCCTTATACAAGGAGCACGCCAGAGAGTGGACGAATTAGAACAAAGTGCTTGCTTGAAAAATAATAAACAGGGTAATGCAGAGGGGGGTTATAATGATGAATTTGATTCTGTTTTTCTAACTAGGTATTACACTTCACACACCAATATTTTTTTATAATTTTTTTTTATTTTTTTTTTGTATAGGTAATATCACCAGCTCATATTATTGTGTCATGATTACTGGCACCATATGTAGTCCCCCAGTTATTCTTCTTTAGATGTTTTCCGTGTCCTGTGCAGTATCTCTCCCAGAAGTCCACTTGATGGCCCCCGTGGTGGTCTACACCCCGAAGTCATCAATTTTTACTCTAAGAGAGAGTGTGCAGCTGTTTCTGGAGACGGTCAACAATAACCTCTGCATGGTGGAATAATAGGTCACGATGTTTATCAGGATCAGTAGAAGCATCACCCACTCGATGATTATGATGGGGATTTCACGGATCTCGTCCCAGTCTTCATCATTATGGAATAATTCCTTTAATGTTTCATATCCAAAATAGAAAACTACACAGACAAAAGTCAGGCCACAGCAGGTGCATCTACTATGGTGGATGACTTTTTTTGCTCCTGGTAATTTATACATCTGGATGGACTGCCCAAGGTAGTATAAGGCTTCACATGTAATGGAAATTATCGTGCTGACAAAGTGTATCCTGGGATATTCTTCGGGGGACAATACATGCATAACAGCTGTGGAAAAACAGGAGGCCCACACAATGGCCAGCAGGATCCTCTGGATCAGGACCTGATGACCCCTGAACTCTTCAGTATGCATAACCATATACTTATAAATAAGAAAGGTTAGTACCAAAGTGCCAATGGACGTCCCTATAAATCCAATTCTGAATAATATGCTTTCGGGAAAGACATTTCCCACGTCACTGTGAAGGAAAAGAAACCAATGTTATTATGGATATTTCCTCACTCCCAACCCATGAAATAAGAATCATTTGCTTGTTTATCTTACCTGATGCTCATCAGTGGCGAGGCTGCATGGCCGAGGACGACCGTCATGATGTAGCTGGTGGCAAGCCAGGCCGCACACCAAAACGCCAACAGGAGGGGGACGAACCCCAGTCCTTTTAGCTCCATTTCAGACAAGTAGAAAAAGAAGACGCTAATCTCACTATTCTCACTAATCGCACTGGAACAGACTGAAGGCTCGGGCGGCTGTCAGTGGGATGTCAGGCCTCCAGCTGTCTATGACATCACATGTGACATGTCAGAATGACTGCTTGTTTCTTTGAGCTGCCATGATTTAGTATCTGCTATAGACAGAACCTGATGTTTTTACTATGGACCTTACAGACCTCAGAACCCAAGTAATTAGTGCAGGGGCTC
Organism: Hyla sarda; assembly: GCF_029499605.1. Taxonomy (NCBI): domain Eukaryota; kingdom Metazoa; phylum Chordata; class Amphibia; order Anura; family Hylidae; genus Hyla; species Hyla sarda. The sequence goes on from NW_026608422.1 coordinate 22,040, forward strand.
CATTTTGATCATCTCATATTTCACATTATTTGAGTTCCAGGGCTCAGATACATTTGCACCCTCTATAGCAGTGGTCTTCAAGCTGTGAACCCCCAACCGCTGCAGAACCACAACTCCCAGCATGCCCAGACAGCAACTTTGCATAAGGAAATAGTCTAATTAAACTTTTCTTATATATAGAATCCCTGAAATCTCCAATCTCTCCTTTTATTGCTTTATGATCTGTGTTACTTATTTGTAAAAAACAATGTTTGTGATTGTCTTCCCCCCACACACTTATGGGCTATCTCTTCAAACGACTTTATTTGACCTAAAGCGTATAATTGATTTACATAAATAAGCCCCTTTTCATCCAAAAGAGTGAATCTTTAATTTTAAGGAACTCTTTAAGTGCTTTATTCGACCATAATGAAGTAAAGTCAAAACTCCATGTGATTTAAAAAATAAATTTAAGTTCCCCCCATACTTAATTATCTAGATATGCATGGGTGTAGTGAGTATCCCAGCTTCCAAAATCTCAAAAATATCCTTCATTTTTCAGAGGCTTTTTCAAAAATGAAAGAAGCGATCTGATTGGTTGCTATGGGCAACTCAGAAACTTTTCCTCTGGGCAGGTTTTGATAAATCTCCCTCTATGGGGGAGATTCATTAAGACCAGTGTAGAGGAAGAGTTGTGCAGTTGCCCATAGCAACCAGATTGCTTCTTTCATTTTTCACAATGCCTTTGCAAAATGAAAGAAGCGATCTGATTGGTTGCTATGGGCAACTCAGCATATTTTCCTGGAAAAGTTTCTGAGTTGCCCATAGCAACCAATCAGATTACTTCCTTCATTTTTCAGAGACTTTTTCAAAAATGAAAGAAGCGATCTGATTGGTTGCTATGGGCAACTCAGCAGCTTTCCCCATAGACCACAATGGGCCTACTGGTTTCAATGGGCAAAAAATCAGAGTTAATGCACTAGACACAGTTCTCTATACCATTAACCCCTTCCCGACCTATGACATACCTGTACGTCATGGGTGGCAAGGTGTTCCCGACCCATGACATACAGGTACGTCATGAACATTTTTGCCGCTACTCGCGGCATCCCGCAGCGCCCGGTAAGATGGTGGCTATCACTGATAGCCAGCCATCTTACCATGCGACCACGGGGGGTTTCATCCCCCACCCCCCCCCCCCCCAGCGATCGCTGCTATCAGCTGGTCAACTCTGACTAGCTAATAGCAGCGTTTCGCTATCAGAATATTTAGCAGCGCGGTGTGTAAGTCCCGATCACGGGGATCGGGACACACACCGCTCTGCTAAGTGTCCCTTACCCATCCCCCGGCATCACTTACCCGACCATGCGGTGTCCCGAGTGGTCCCGTTGCGAGCGACGTCCTCCAGGCGGTCCCGGCGGCGCTGCGTCCCGGCGGCGCAGGTTGACCGCCAGATGAAGGGGCAGCCGACACGCCCCCTCAAAAAAAGCGCTATAGCAGAGCCAGAAATTGCCAAAGGCAGCGCTGCATCAGTCCCCCAAAAAATGTGAGTTCCTGGATTTAAATATCTATATTCAGGATGGCTGTTCGCATACTGCCAACTATTTTAAGGAGGTGAATGCAAACAGATACCTCGACTTTAACAGTTGCCATCTTAAATAATGGAAGAAGAACATTCCATTCGGTCAAATGAAAAGAATCCGAAGGAATTGTTCTTCCACACAAAAATACCTACAACAACTAGAGAACCTGGAGGATCGTTTTAAACAAAAAGGGTATCCCAAACCCCTTATACAAGGAGCACGCCAGAGAGTGGACGAATTAGAACAAAGTGCTTGCTTGAAAAATAATAAACAGGGTAATGCAGAGGGGGGTTATAATGATGAATTTGATTCTGTTTTTCTAACTAGGTATTACACTTCACACACCAATATTTTTTTATAATTTTTTTTTATTTTTTTTTTGTATAGGTAATATCACCAGCTCATATTATTGTGTCATGATTACTGGCACCATATGTAGTCCCCCAGTTATTCTTCTTTAGATGTTTTCCGTGTCCTGTGCAGTATCTCTCCCAGAAGTCCACTTGATGGCCCCCGTGGTGGTCTACACCCCGAAGTCATCAATTTTTACTCTAAGAGAGAGTGTGCAGCTGTTTCTGGAGACGGTCAACAATAACCTCTGCATGGTGGAATAATAGGTCACGATGTTTATCAGGATCAGTAGAAGCATCACCCACTCGATGATTATGATGGGGATTTCACGGATCTCGTCCCAGTCTTCATCATTATGGAATAATTCCTTTAATGTTTCATATCCAAAATAGAAAACTACACAGACAAAAGTCAGGCCACAGCAGGTGCACCTACTATGGTGGATGACTTTTTTTGCTCCTGGTAATTTATACATCTGGATGGACTGCCCAAGGTAGTATAAGGCTTCACATGTAATGGAAATTATCGTGCTGACAAAGTGTATCCTGGGATATTCTTCGGGGGACAATACATGCATAACAGCTGTGGAAAAACAGGAGGCCCACACAATGGCCAGCAGGATCCTCTGGATCAGGACCTGATGACCCCTGAACTCTTCAGTATGCATAACCATATACTTATAAATAAGAAAGGTTAGTACCAAAGTGCCAATGGACGTCCCTATAAATCCAATTCTGAATAATATGCTTTCGGGAAAGACATTTCCCACGTCACTGTGAAGGAAAAGAAACCAATGTTATTATGGATATTTCCTCACTCCCAACCCATGAAATAAGAATCATTTGCTTGTTTATCTTACCTGATGCTCATCAGTGGCGAGGCTGCATGGCCGAGGACGACCGTCATGATGTAGCTGGTGGCAAGCCAGGCCGCACACCAAAACGCCAACAGGAGGGGGACGAACCCCAGTCCTTTTAGCTCCATTTCAGACAAGTAGAAAAAGAAGACGCTAATCTCACTATTCTCACTAATCGCACTGGAACAGACTGAAGGCTCGGGCGGCTGTCAGTGGGATGTCAGGCCTCCAGCTGTCTATGACATCACATGTGACATGTCAGAATGACTGCTTGTTTCTTTGAGCTGCCATGATTTAGTATCTGCTATAGACAGAACCTGATGTTTTTACTATGGACCTTACAGACCTCAGAACCCAAGTAATTAGTGCAGGGGCTCCATTTTGATCATCTCATATTTCACATTATTTGAGTTCCAGGGCTCAGATACATTTGCACCCTCTATAGCAGTGGTCTTCAAGCTGTGAACCCCCAACCGCTGCAGAACCACAACTCCCAGCATGCCCAGACAGCAACTTTGCATAAGGAAATAGTCTAATTAAACTTTTCTTATATATAGAATCCCTGAAATCTCCAATCTCTCCTTTTATTGCTTTATGATCTGTGTTACTTATTTGTAAAAAACAATGTTTGTGATTGTCTTCCCCCCACACACTTATGGGCTATCTCTTCAAACGACTTTATTTGACCTAAAGCGTATAATTGATTTACATAAATAAGCCCCTTTTCATCCAAAAGAGTGAATCTTTAATTTTAAGGAACTCTTTAAGTGCTTTATTCGACCATAATGAAGTAAAGTCAAAACTCCATGTGATTTAAAAAATAAATTTAAGTTCCCCCCATACTTAATTATCTAGATATGCATGGGTGTAGTGAGTATCCCAGCTTCCAAAATCTCAAAAATATCCTTCATTTTTCAGAGGCTTTTTCAAAAATGAAAGAAGCGATCTGATTGGTTGCTATGGGCAACTCAGAAACTTTTCCTCTGGGCAGGTTTTGATAAATCTCCCTCTATGGGGGAGATTCATTAAGACCAGTGTAGAGGAAGAGTTGTGCAGTTGCCCATAGCAACCAGATTGCTTCTTTCATTTTTCACAATGCCTTTGCAAAATGAAAGAAGCGATCTGATTGGTTGCTATGGGCAACTCAGCATATTTTCCTGGAAAAGTTTCTGAGTTGCCCATAGCAACCAATCAGATTACTTCCTTCATTTTTCAGAGACTTTTTCAAAAATGAAAGAAGCGATCTGATTGGTTGCTATGGGCAACTCAGCAGCTTTCCCCATAGACCACAATGGGCCTACTGGTTTCAATGGGCAAAAAATCAGAGTTAATGCACTAGACACAGTTCTCTATACCATTAACCCCTTCCCGACCTATGACATACCTGTACGTCATGGGTGGCAAGGTGTTCCCGACCCATGACATACAGGTACGTCATGAACATTTTTGCCGCTACTCGCGGCATCCCGCAGCGCCCGGTAAGATGGTGGCTATCACTGATAGCCAGCCATCTTACCATGCGACCACGGGGGGTTTCATCCCCCACCCCCCCCCCCCCCAGCGATCGCTGCTATCAGCTGGTCAACTCTGACTAGCTAATAGCAGCGTTTCGCTATCAGAATATTTAGCAGCGCGGTGTGTAAGTCCCGATCACGGGGATCGGGACACACACCGCTCTGCTAAGTGTCCCTTACCCATCCCCCGGCATCACTTACCCGACCATGCGGTGTCCCGAGTGGTCCCGTTGCGAGCGACGTCCTCCAGGCGGTCCCGGCGGCGCTGCGTCCCGGCGGCGCAGGTTGACCGCCAGATGAAGGGGCAGCCGACACGCCCCCTCAAAAAAAGCGCTATAGCAGAGCCAGAAATTGCCAAAGGCAGCGCTGCATCAGTCCCCCAAAAAATGTGAGTTCCTGGATTTAAATATCTATATTCAGGATGGCTGTTCGCATACTGCCAACTATTTTAAGGAGGTGAATGCAAACAGATACCTCGACTTTAACAGTTGCCATCTTAAATAATGGAAGAAGAACATTCCATTCGGTCAAATGAAAAGAATCCGAAGGAATTGTTCTTCCACACAAAAATACCTACAACAACTAGAGAACCTGGAGGATCGTTTTAAACAAAAAGGGTATCCCAAACCCCTTATACAAGGAGCACGCCAGAGAGTGGACGAATTAGAACAAAGTGCTTGCTTGAAAAATAATAAACAGGGTAATGCAGAGGGGGGTTATAATGATGAATTTGATTCTGTTTTTCTAACTAGGTATTACACTTCACACACCAATATTTTTTTATAATTTTTTTTTATTTTTTTTTTGTATAGGTAATATCACCAGCTCATATTATTGTGTCATGATTACTGGCACCATATGTAGTCCCCCAGTTATTCTTCTTTAGATGTTTTCCGTGTCCTGTGCAGTATCTCTCCCAGAAGTCCACTTGATGGCCCCCGTGGTGGTCTACACCCCGAAGTCATCAATTTTTACTCTAAGAGAGAGTGTGCAGCTGTTTCTGGAGACGGTCAACAATAACCTCTGCATGGTGGAATAATAGGTCACGATGTTTATCAGGATCAGTAGAAGCATCACCCACTCGATGATTATGATGGGGATTTCACGGATCTCGTCCCAGTCTTCATCATTATGGAATAATTCCTTTAATGTTTCATATCCAAAAAGAAAACTACACAGACAAAAGTCAGGCCACAGCAGGTGCATCTACTATGGTGGATGACTTTTTTTGCTCCTGGTAATTTATACATCTGGATGGACTGCCCAAGGTAGTATAAGGCTTCACATGTAATGGAAATTATCGTGCTGACAAAGTGTATCCTGGGATATTCTTCGGGGGACAATACATGCATAACAGCTGTGGAAAAACAGGAGGCCCACACAATGGCCAGCAGGATCCTCTGGATCAGGACCTGATGACCCCTGAACTCTTCAGTATGCATAACCATATACTTATAAATAAGAAAGGTTAGTACCAAAGTGCCAATGGACGTCCCTATAAATCCAATTCTGAATAATATGCTTTCGGGAAAGACATTTCCCACATCACTGTGAAGGAAAAGAAACCAATGTTATTATGGATATTTCCTCACTCCCAACCCATGAAATAAGAATCATTTGCTTGTTTATCTTACCTGATGCTCATCAGTGGCGAGGCTGCATGGCCGAGGACGACCGTCATGATGTAGCTGGTGGCAAGCCAGGCCGCACACCAAAACGCCAACAGGAGGGGGACGAACCCCAGTCCTTTTAGCTCCATTTCAGACAAGTAGAAAAAGAAGACGCTAATCTCACTATTCTCACTAATCGCACTGGAACAGACTGAAGGCTCGGGCGGCTGTCAGTGGGATGTCAGGCCTCCAGCTGTCTATGACATCACATGTGACATGTCAGAATGACTGCTTGTTTCTTTGAGCTGCCATGATTTAGTATCTGCTATAGACAGAACCTGATGTTTTTACTATGGACCTTACAGACCTCAGAACCCAAGTAATTAGTGCAGGGGCTCCATTTTGATCATCTCATATTTCACATTATTTGAGTTCCAGGGCTCAGATACATTTGCACCCTCTATAGCAGTGGTCTTCAAGCTGTGAACCCCCAACCGCTGCAGAACCACAACTCCCAGCATGCCCAGACAGCAACTTTGCATAAGGAAATAGTCTAATTAAACTTTTCTTATATATAGAATCCCTGAAATCTCCAATCTCTCCTTTTATTGCTTTATGATCTGTGTTACTTATTTGTAAAAAACAATGTTTGTGATTGTCTTCCCCCCACACACTTATGGGCTATCTCTTCAAACGACTTTATTTGACCTAAAGCGTATAATTGATTTACATAAATAAGCCCCTTTTCATCCAAAAGAGTGAATCTTTAATTTTAAGGAACTCTTTAAGTGCTTTATTCGACCATAATGAAGTCAAAACTCCATGTGATTTAAAAAATAAATTTAAGTTCCCCCCATACTTAATTATCTAGATATGCATGGGTGTAGTGAGTATCCCAGCTTCCAAAATCTCAAAAATATCCTTCATTTTTCAGAGGCTTTTTCAAAAATGAAAGAAGCGATCTGATTGGTTGCTATGGGCAACTCAGAAACTTTTCCTCTGGGCAGGTTTTGATAAATCTCCCTCTATGGGGGAGATTCATTAAGACCAGTGTAGAGGAAGAGTTGTGCAGTTGCCCATAGCAACCAGATTGCTTCTTTCATTTTTCACAATGCCTTTGCAAAATGAAAGAAGCGATCTGATTGGTTGCTATGGGCAACTCAGCATATTTTCCTGGAAAAGTTTCTGAGTTGCCCATAGCAACCAATCAGATTACTTCCTTCATTTTTCAGAGACTTTTTCAAAAATGAAAGAAGCGATCTGATTGGTTGCTATGGGCAACTCAGCAGCTTTCCCCATAGACCACAATGGGCCTACTGGTTTCAATGGGCAAAAAATCAGAGTTAATGCACTAGACACAGTTCTCTATACCATTAACCCCTTCCCGACCTATGACATACCTGTACGTCATGGGTGGCAAGGTGTTCCCGACCCATGACATACAGGTACGTCATGAACATTTTTGCCGCTACTCCCGGCATCCCGCAGCGCCCGGTAAGATGGTGGCTATCACTGATAGCCAGCCATCTTACCATGCGACCACGGGGGGTTTCATCCCCCACCCCCCCCCCCAGCGATCGCTGCTATCAGCTGGTCAACTCTGACTAGCTAATAGCAGCGTTTCGCTATCAGAATATTTAGCAGCGCGGTGTGTAAGTCCCGATCACGGGGATCGGGACACACACCGCTCTGCTAAGTGTCCCTTACCCATCCCCCGGCATCACTTACCCGACCATGCGGTGTCCCGAGTGGTCCCGTTGCGAGCGACGTCCTCCAGGCGGTCCCGGCGGCGCTGCGTCCCGGCGGCGCAGGTTGACCGCCAGATGAAGGGGCAGCCGACACGCCCCCTCAAAAAAAGCGCTATAGCAGAGCCAGAAATTGCCAAAGGCAGCGCTGCATCAGTCCCCCAAAAAATGTGAGTTCCTGGATTTAAATATCTATATTCAGGATGGCTGTTCGCATACTGCCAACTATTTTAAGGAGGTGAATGCAAACAGATACCTCGACTTTAACAGTTGCCATCTTAAATAATGGAAGAAGAACATTCCATTCGGTCAAATGAAAAGAATCCGAAGGAATTGTTCTTCCACACAAAAATACCTACAACAACTAGAGAACCTGGAGGATGGTTTTAAACAAAAAGGGTATCCCAAACCCCTTATACAAGGAGCACGCCAGAGAGTGGACGAATTAGAACAAAGTGCTTGCTTGAAAAATAATAAACAGGGTAATGCAGAGGGGGGTTATAATGATGAATTTGATTCTGTTTTTCTAACTAGGTATTACACTTCACACACCAATATTTTTTTATAATTTTTTTTTATTTTTTTTTTGTATAGGTAATATCACCAGCTCATATTATTGTGTCATGATTACTGGCACCATATGTAGTCCCCCAGTTATTCTTCTTTAGATGTTTTCCGTGTCCTGTGCAGTATCTCTCCCAGAAGTCCACTTGATGGCCCCCGTGGTGGTCTACACCCCGAAGTCATCAATTTTTACTCTAAGAGAGAGTGTGCAGCTGTTTCTGGAGACGGTCAACAATAACCTCTGCATGGTGGAATAATAGGTCACGATGTTTATCAGGATCAGTAGAAGCATCACCCACTCGATGATTATGATGGGGATTTCACGGATCTCGTCCCAGTCTTCATCATTATGGAATAATTCCTTTAATGTTTCATATCCAAAATAGAAAACTACACAGACAAAAGTCAGGCCACAGCAGGTGCATCTACTATGGTGGATGACTTTTTTTGCTCCTGGTAATTTATACATCTGGATGGACTGCCCAAGGTAGTATAAGGCTTCACATGTAATGGAAATTATCGTGCTGACAAAGTGTATCCTGGGATATTCTTCGGGGGACAATACATGCATAACAGCTGTGGAAAAACAGGAGGCCCACACAATGGCCAGCAGGATCCTCTGGATCAGGACCTGATGACCCCTGAACTCTTCAGTATGCATAACCATATACTTATAAATAAGAAAGGTTAGTACCAAAGTGCCAATGGACGTCCCTATAAATCCAATTCTGAATAATATGCTTTCGGGAAAGACATTTCCCACGTCACTGTGAAGGAAAAGAAACCAATGTTATTATGGATATTTCCTCACTCCCAACCCATGAAATAAGAATCATTTGCTTGTTTATCTTACCTGATGCTCATCAGTGGCGAGGCTGCATGGCCGAGGACGACCGTCATGATGTAGCTGGTGGCAAGCCAGGCCGCACACCAAAACGCCAACAGGAGGGGGACGAACCCCAGTCCTTTTAGCTCCATTTCAGACAAGTAGAAAAAGAAGACGCTAATCTCACTATTCTCACTAATCGCACTGGAACAGACTGAAGGCTCGGGCGGCTGTCAGTGGGATGTCAGGCCTCCAGCTGTCTATGACATCACATGTGACATGTCAGAATGACTGCTTGTTTCTTTGAGCTGCCATGATTTAGTATCTGCTATAGACAGAACCTGATGTTTTTACTATGGACCTTACAGACCTCAGAACCCAAGTAATTAGTGCAGGGGCTCCATTTTGATCATCTCATATTTCACATTATTTGAGTTCCAGGGCTCAGATACATTTGCACCCTCTATAGCAGTGGTCTTCAAGCTGTGAACCCCCAACCGCTGCAGAACCACAACTCCCAGCATGCCCAGACAGCAACTTTGCATAAGGAAATAGTCTAATTAAACTTTTCTTATATATAGAATCCCTGAAATCTCCAATCTCTCCTTTTATTGCTTTATGATCTGTGTTACTTATTTGTAAAAAACAATGTTTGTGATTGTCTTCCCCCCACACACTTATGGGCTATCTCTTCAAACGACTTTATTTGACCTAAAGCGTATAATTGATTTACATAAATAAGCCCCTTTTCATCCAAAAGAGTGAATCTTTAATTTTAAGGAACTCTTTAAGTGCTTTATTCGACCATAATGAAGTAAAGTCAAAACTCCATGTGATTTAAAAAATAAATTTAAGTTCCCCCCATACTTAATTATCTAGATATGCATGGGTGTAGTGAGTATCCCAGCTTCCAAAATCTCAAAAATATCCTTCATTTTTCAGAGGCTTTTTCAAAAATGAAAGAAGCGATCTGATTGGTTGCTATGGGCAACTCAGAAACTTTTCCTCTGGGCAGGTTTTGATAAATCTCCCTCTATGGGGGAGATTCATTAAGACCAGTGTAGAGGAAGAGTTGTGCAGTTGCCCATAGCAACCAGATTGCTTCTTTCATTTTTCACAATGCCTTTGCAAAATGAAAGAAGCGATCTGATTGGTTGCTATGGGCAACTCAGCATATTTTCCTGGAAAAGTTTCTGAGTTGCCCATAGCAACCAATCAGATTACTTCCTTCATTTTTCAGAGACTTTTTCAAAAATGAAAGAAGCGATCTGATTGGTTGCTATGGGCAACTCAGCAGCTTTCCCCATAGACCACAATGGGCCTACTGGTTTCAATGGGCAAAAAAATCAGAGTTAATGCACTAGACACAGTTCTCTATACCATTAACCCCTTCCCGACCTATGACATACCTGTACGTCATGGGTGGCAAGGTGTTCCCGACCCATGACATACAGGTACGTCATGAACATTTTTGCCGCTACTCGCGGCATCCCGCAGCGCCCGGTAAGATGGTGGCTATCACTGATAGCCAGCCATCTTACCATGCGACCACGGGGGGTTTCATCCCCCACCCCCCCCCCCAGCGATCGCTGCTATCAGCTGGTCAACTCTGACTAGCTAATAGCAGCGTTTCGCTATCAGAATATTTAGCAGCGCGGTGTGTAAGTCCCGATCACGGGGATCGGGACACACACCGCTCTGCTAAGTGTCCCTTACCCATCCCCCGGCATCACTTACCCGACCATGCGGTGTCCCGAGTGGTCCCGTTGCGAGCGACGTCCTCCAGGCGGTCCCGGCGGCGCTGCGTCCCGGCGGCGCAGGTTGACCGCCAGATGAAGGGGCAGCCGACACGCCCCCTCAAAAAAAGCGCTATAGCAGAGCCAGAAATTGCCAAAGGCAGCGCTGCATCAGTCCCCCAAAAAATGTGAGTTCCTGGATTTAAATATCTATATTCAGGATGGCTGTTCGCATACTGCCAACTATTTTAAGGAGGTGAATGCAAACAGATACCTCGACTTTAACAGTTGCCATCTTAAATAATGGAAGAAGAACATTCCATTCGGTCAAATGAAAAGAATCCGAAGGAATTGTTCTTCCACACAAAAATACCTACAACAACTAGAGAACCTGGAGGATCGTTTTAAACAAAAAGGGTATCCCAAACCCCTTATACAAGGAGCACGCCAGAGAGTGGACGAATTAGAACAAAGTGCTTGCTTGAAAAATAATAAACAGGGTAATGCAGAGGGGGGTTATAATGATGAATTTGATTCTGTTTTTCTAACTAGGTATTACACTTCACACACCAATATTTTTTTATAATTTTTTTTTATTTTTTTTTTGTATAGGTAATATCACCAGCTCATATTATTGTGTCATGATTACTGGCACCATATGTAGTCCCCCAGTTATTCTTCTTTAGATGTTTTCCGTGTCCTGTGCAGTATCTCTCCCAGAAGTCCACTTGATGGCCCCCGTGGTGGTCTACACCCCGAAGTCATCAATTTTTACTCTATGAGAGAGTGTGCAGCTGTTTCTGGAGACGGTCAACAATAACCTCTGCATGGTGGAATAATAGGTCACGATGTTTATCAGGATCAGTAGAAGCATCACCCACTCGATGATTATGATGGGGATTTCACGGATCTCGTCCCAGTCTTCATCATTATGGAATAATTCCTTTAATGTTTCATATCCAAAATAGAAAACTACACAGACAAAAGTCAGGCCACAGCAGGTGCATCTACTATGGTGGATGACTTTTTTTGCTCCTGGTAATTTATACATCTGGATGGACTGCCCAAGGTAGTATAAGGCTTCACATGTAATGGAAATTATCGTGCTGACAAAGTGTATCCTGGGATATTCTTCGGGGGACAATACATGCATAACAGCTGTGGAAAAACAGGAGGCCCACACAATGGCCAGCAGGATCCTCTGGATCAGGACCTGATGACCCCTGAACTCTTCAGTATGCATAACCATATACTTATAAATAAGAAAGGTTAGTACCAAAGTGCCAATGGACGTCCCTATAAATCCAATTCTGAATAATATGCTTTCGGGAAAGACATTTCCCACGTCACTGTGAAGGAAAAGAAACCAATGTTATTATGGATATTTCCTCACTCCCAACCCATGAAATAAGAATCATTTGCTTGTTTATCTTACCTGATGCTCATCAGTGGCGAGGCTGCATGGCCGAGGACGACCGTCATGATGTAGCTGGTGGCAAGCCAGGCCGCACACCAAAACGCCAACAGGAGGGGGACGAACCCCAGTCCTTTTAGCTCCATTTCAGACAAGTAGAAAAAGAAGACGCTAATCTCACTATTCTCACTAATCGCACTGGAACAGACTGAAGGCTCGGGCGGCTGTCAGTGGGATGTCAGGCCTCCAGCTGTCTATGACATCACATGTGACATGTCAGAATGACTGCTTGTTTCTTTGAGCTGCCATGATTTAGTATCTGCTATAGACAGAACCTGATGTTTTTACTATGGACCTTACAGACCTCAGAACCCAAGTAATTAGTGCAGGGGCTCCATTTTGATCATCTCATATTTCACATTATTTGAGTTCCAGGGCTCAGATACATTTGCACCCTCTATAGCAGTGGTCTTCAAGCTGTGAACCCCCAACCGCTGCAGAACCACAACTCCCAGCATGCCCAGACAGCAACTTTGCATAAGGAAATAGTCTAATTAAACTTTTCTTATATATAGAATCCCTGAAATCTCCAATCTCTCCTTTTATTGCTTTATGATCTGTGTTACTTATTTGTAAAAAACAATGTTTGTGATTGTCTTCCCCCCACACACTTATGGGCTATCTCTTCAAACGACTTTATTTGACCTAAAGCGTATAATTGATTTACATAAATAAGCCCCTTTTCATCCAAAAGAGTGAATCTTTAATTTTAAGGAACTCTTTAAGTGCTTTATTCGACCATAATGAAGTAAAGTCAAAACTCCATGTGATTTAAAAAATAAATTTAAGTTCCCCCCATACTTAATTATCTAGATATGCATGGGTGTAGTGAGTATCCCAGCTTCCAAAATCTCAAAAATATCCTTCATTTTTCAGAGGCTTTTTCAAAAATGAAAGAAGCGATCTGATTGGTTGCTATGGGCAACTCAGAAACTTTTCCTCTGGGCAGGTTTTGATAAATCTCCCTCTATGGGGGAGATTCATTAAGACCAGTGTAGAGGAAGAGTTGTGCAGTTGCCCATAGCAACCAGATTGCTTCTTTCATTTTTCACAATGCCTTTGCAAAATGAAAGAAGCGATCTGATTGGTTGCTATGGGCAACTCAGCATATTTTCCTGGAAAAGTTTCTGAGTTGCCCATAGCAACCAATCAGATTACTTCCTTCATTTTTCAGAGACTTTTTCAAAAATGAAAGAAGCGATCTGATTGGTTGCTATGGGCAACTCAGCAGCTTTCCCCATAGACCACAATGGGCCTACTGGTTTCAATGGGCAAAAAATCAGAGTTAATGCACTAGACACAGTTCTCTATACCATTAACCCCTTCCCGACCTATGACATACCTGTACGTCATGGGTGGCAAGGTGTTCCCGACCCATGACATACAGGTACGTCATGAACATTTTTGCCGCTACTCGCGGCATCCCGCAGCGCCCGGTAAGATGGTGGCTATCACTGATAGCCAGCCATCTTACCATGCGACCACGGGGGGTTTCATCCCCCACCCCCCCCCCCCAGCGATCGCTGCTATCAGCTGGTCAACTCTGACTAGCTAATAGCAGCGTTTCGCTATCAGAATATTTAGCAGCGCGGTGTGTAAGTCCCGATCACGGGGATCGGGACACACACCGCTCTGCTAAGTGTCCCTTACCCATCCCCCGGCATCACTTACCCGACCATGCGGTGTCCCGAGTGGTCCCGTTGCGAGCGACGTCCTCCAGGCGGTCCCGGCGGCGCTGCGTCCCGGCGGCGCAGGTTGACCGCCAGATGAAGGGGCAGCCGACACGCCCCCTCAAAAAAAGCGCTATAGCAGAGCCAGAAATTGCCAAAGGCAGCGCTGCATCAGTCCCCCAAAAAATGTGAGTTCCTGGATTTAAATATCTATATTCAGGATGGCTGTTCGCATACTGCCAACTATTTTAAGGAGGTGAATGCAAACAGATACCTCGACTTTAACAGTTGCCATCTTAAATAATGGAAGAAGAACATTCCATTCGGTCAAATGAAAAGAATCCGAAGGAATTGTTCTTCCACACAAAAATACCTACAACAACTAGAGAACCTGGAGGATGGTTTTAAACAAAAAGGGTATCCCAAACCCCCTTATACAAGGAGCACGCCAGAGAGTGGACGAATTAGAACAAAGTGCTTGCTTGAAAAATAATAAACAGGGTAATGCAGAGGGGGGTTATAATGATGAATTTGATTCTGTTTTTTCTAACTAGGTATTACACTTCACACACCAATATTTTTTTATAATTTTTTTTTATTTTTTTTTTGTATAGGTAATATCACCAGCTCATATTATTGTGTCATGATTACTGGCACCATATGTAGTCCCCCAGTTATTCTTCTTTAGATGTTTTCCGTGTCCTGTGCAGTATCTCTCCCAGAAGTCCACTTGATGGCCCCCGTGGTGGTCTACACCCCGAAGTCATCAATTTTTACTCTAAGAGAGAGTGTGCAGCTGTTTCTGGAGACGGTCAACAATAACCTCTGCATGGTGGAATAATAGGTCACGATGTTTATCAGGATCAGTAGAAGCATCACCCACTCGATGATTATGATGGGGATTTCACGGATCTCGTCCCAGTCTTCATCATTATGGAATAATTCCTTTAATGTTTCATATCCAAAATAGAAAACTACACAGACAAAAGTCAGGCCACAGCAGGTGCATCTACTATGGTGGATGACTTTTTTTGCTCCTGGTAATTTATACATCTGGATGGACTGCCCAAGGTAGTATAAGGCTTCACATGTAATGGAAATTATCGTGCTGACAAAGTGTATCCTGGGATATTCTTCGGGGGACAATACATGCATAACAGCTGTGGAAAAACAGGAGGCCCACACAATGGCCAGCAGGATCCTCTGGATCAGGACCTGATGACCCTGAACTCTTCAGTATGCATAACCATATACTTATAAATAAGAAAGGTTAGTACCAAAGTGCCAATGGACGTCCCTATAAATCCAATTCTGAATAATATGCTTTCGGGAAAGACATTTCCCACGTCACTGTGAAGGAAAAGAAACCAATGTTATTATGGATATTTCCTCACTCCCAACCCATGAAATAAGAATCATTTGCTTGTTTATCTTACCTGATGCTCATCAGTGGCGAGGCTGCATGGCCGAGGACGACCGTCATGATGTAGCTGGTGGCAAGCCAGGCCGCACACCAAAACGCCAACAGGAGGGGGACGAACCCCAGTCCTTTTAGCTCCATTTCAGACAAGTAGAAAAAGAAGACGCTAATCTCACTATTCTCACTAATCGCACTGGAACAGACTGAAGGCTCGGGCGGCTGTCAGTGGGATGTCAGGCCTCCAGCTGTCTATGACATCACATGTGACATGTCAGAATGACTGCTTGTTTCTTTGAGCTGCCATGATTTAGTATCTGCTATAGACAGAACCTGATGTTTTTACTATGGACCTTACAGACCTCAGAACCCAAGTAATTAGTGCAGGGGCTCCATTTTGATCATCTCATATTTCACATTATTTGAGTTCCAGGGCTCAGATACATTTGCACCCTCTATAGCAGTGGTCTTCAAGCTGTGAACCCCCAACCGCTGCAGAACCACAACTCCCAGCATGCCCAGACAGCAACTTTGCATAAGGAAATAGTCTAATTAAACTTTTCTTATATATAGAATCCCTGAAATCTCCAATCTCTCCTTTTATTGCTTTATGATCTGTGTTACTTATTTGTAAAAAACAATGTTTGTGATTGTCTTCCCCCCACACACTTATGGGCTATCTCTTCAAACGACTTTATTTGACCTAAAGCGTATAATTGATTTACATAAATAAGCCCCTTTTCATCCAAAAGAGTGAATCTTTAATTTAAGGAACTCTTTAAGTGCTTTATTCGACCATAATGAAGTAAAGTCAAAACTCCATGTGATTTAAAAAATAAATTTAAGTTCCCCCCATACTTAATTATCTAGATATGCATGGGTGTAGTGAGTATCCCAGCTTCCAAAATCTCAAAAATATCCTTCATTTTTCAGAGGCTTTTTCAAAAATGAAAGAAGCGATCTGATTGGTTGCTATGGGCAACTCAGAAACTTTTCCTCTGGGCAGGTTTTGATAAATCTCCCTCTATGGGGGAGATTCATTAAGACCAGTGTAGAGGAAGAGTTGTGCAGTTGCCCATAGCAACCAGATTGCTTCTTTCATTTTTCACAATGCCTTTGCAAAATGAAAGAAGCGATCTGATTGGTTGCTATGGGCAACTCAGCATATTTTCCTGGAAAAGTTTCTGAGTTGCCCATAGCAACCAATCAGATTACTTCCTTCATTTTTCAGAGACTTTTTCAAAAATGAAAGAAGCGATCTGATTGGTTGCTATGGGGCAACTCAGCAGCTTTCCCCATAGACCACAATGGGCCTACTGGTTTCAATGGGCAAAAAATCAGAGTTAATGCACTAGACACAGTTCTCTATACCATTAACCCCTTCCCGACCTATGACATACCTGTACGTCATGGGTGGCAAGGTGTTCCCGACCCATGACATACAGGTACGTCATGAACATTTTTGCCGCTACTCGCGGCATCCCGCAGCGCCCGGTAAGATGGTGGCTATCACTGATAGCCAGCCATCTTACCATGCGACCACGGGGGGTTCATCCCCCACCCCCCCCCCCAGCGATCGCTGCTATCAGCTGGTCAACTCTGACTAGCTAATAGCAGCGTTTCGCTATCAGAATATTTAGCAGAGCGGTGTGTAGTCCCGATCCCCCGGGGATCGGGACACACACCGCTCTGCTAAGTGTCCCTTACCCATCCCCCGGCATCACTTACCCGACCATGCGGTGTCCCGAGTGGTCCCGTTGCGAGCGACGTCCTCCAGGCGGTCCCGGCGGCGCTGCGTCCCGGCGGCGCAGGTTGACCGCCAGATGAAGGGGCAGCCGACACGCCCCCTCAAAAAAAGCGCTATAGCAGAGCCAGAAATTGCCAAAGGCAGCGCTGCATCAGTCCCCCAAAAAATGTGAGTTCCTGGATTTAAATATCTATATTCAGGATGGCTGTTCGCATACTGCCAACTATTTTAAGGAGGTGAATGCAAACAGATACCTCGACTTTAACAGTTGCCATCTTAAATAATGGAAGAAGAACATTCCATTCGGTCAAATGAAAAGAATCCGAAGGAATTGTTCTTCCACACAAAAATACCTACAACAACTAGAGAACCTGGAGGATGGTTTTAAACAAAAAGGGTATCCCAAACCCCTTATACAAGGAGCACGCCAGAGAGTGGACGAATTAGAACAAAGTGCTTGCTTGAAAAATAATAAACAGGGTAATGCAGAGGGGGGTTATAATGATGAATTTGATTCTGTTTTTCTAACTAGGTATTACACTTCACACACCAATATTTTTTTATAATTTTTTTTTATTTTTTTTTTGTATAGGTAATATCACCAGCTCATATTATTGTGTCATGATTACTGGCACCATATGTAGTCCCCCAGTTATTCTTCTTTAGATGTTTTCCGTGTCCTGTGCAGTATCTCTCCCAGAAGTCCACTTGATGGCCCCCGTGGTGGTCTACACCCCGAAGTCATCAATTTTTACTCTAAGAGAGAGTGTGCAGCTGTTTCTGGAGACGGTCAACAATAACCTCTGCATGGTGGAATAATAGGTCACGATGTTTATCAGGATCAGTAGAAGCATCACCCACTCGATGATTATGATGGGGATTTCACGGATCTCGTCCCAGTCTTCATCATTATGGAATAATTCCTTTAATGTTTCATATCCAAAATAGAAAACTACACAGACAAAAGTCAGGCCACAGCAGGTGCATCTACTATGGTGGATGACTTTTTTTGCTCCTGGTAATTTATACATCTGGATGGACTGCCCAAGGTAGTATAAGGCTTCACATGTAATGGAAATTATCGTGCTGACAAAGTGTATCCTGGGATATTCTTCGGGGGACAATACATGCATAACAGCTGTGGAAAAACAGGAGGCCCACACAATGGCCAGCAGGATCCTCTGGATCAGGACCTGATGACCCCTGAACTCTTCAGTATGCATAACCATATACTTATAAATAAGAAAGGTTAGTACCAAAGTGCCAATGGACGTCCCTATAAATCCAATTCTGAATAATATGCTTTCGGGAAAGACATTTCCCACGTCACTGTGAAGGAAAAGAAACCAATGTTATTATGGATATTTCCTCACTCCCAACCCATGAAATAAGAATCATTTGCTTGTTTATCTTACCTGATGCTCATCAGTGGCGAGGCTGCATGGCCGAGGACGACCGTCATGATGTAGCTGGTGGCAAGCCAGGCCGCACACCAAAACGCCAACAGGAGGGGGACGAACCCCAGTCCTTTTAGCTCCATTTCAGACAAGTAGAAAAAGAAGACGCTAATCTCACTATTCTCACTAATCGCACTGGAACAGACTGAAGGCTCGGGCGGCTGTCAGTGGGATGTCAGGCCTCCAGCTGTCTATGACATCACATGTGACATGTCAGAATGACTGCTTGTTTCTTTGAGCTGCCATGATTTAGTATCTGCTATAGACAGAACCTGATGTTTTTACTATGGACCTTACAGACCTCAGAACCCAAGTAATTAGTGCAGGGGCTCCATTTTGATCATCTCATATTTCACATTATTTGAGTTCCAGGGCTCAGATACATTTGCACCCTCTATAGCAGTGGTCTTCAAGCTGTGAACCCCCAACCGCTGCAGAACCACAACTCCCAGCATGCCCAGACAGCAACTTTGCATAAGGAAATAGTCTAATTAAACTTTTCTTATATATAGAATCCCTGAAATCTCCAATCTCTCCTTTTATTGCTTTATGATCTGTGTTACTTATTTGTAAAAAACAATGTTTGTGATTGTCTTCCCCCCACACACTTATGGGCTATCTCTTCAAACGACTTTATTTGACCTAAAGCGTATAATTGATTTACATAAATAAGCCCCTTTTCATCCAAAAGAGTGAATCTTTAATTTTAAGGAACTCTTTAAGTGCTTTATTCGACCATAATGAAGTAAAGTCAAAACTCCATGTGATTTAAAAAATAAATTTAAGTTCCCCCCATACTTAATTATCTAGATATGCATGGGTGTAGTGAGTATCCCAGCTTCCAAAATCTCAAAAATATCCTTCATTTTTCAGAGGCTTTTTCAAAAATGAAAGAAGCGATCTGATTGGTTGCTATGGGCAACTCAGAAACTTTTCCTCTGGGCAGGTTTTGATAAATCTCCCTCTATGGGGGAGATTCATTAAGACCAGTGTAGAGGAAGAGTTGTGCAGTTGCCCATAGCAACCAGATTGCTTCTTTCATTTTTCACAATGCCTTTGCAAAATGAAAGAAGCGATCTGATTGGTTGCTATGGGCAACTCAGCATATTTTCCTGGAAAAGTTTCTGAGTTGCCCATAGCAACCAATCAGATTACTTCCTTCATTTTTCAGAGACTTTTTCAAAAATGAAAGAAGCGATCTGATTGGTTGCTATGGGCAACTCAGCAGCTTTCCCCATAGACCACAATGGGCCTACTGGTTTCAATGGGCAAAAAATCAGAGTTAATGCACTAGACACAGTTCTCTATACCATTAACCCCTTCCCGACCTATGACATACCTGTACGTCATGGGTGGCAAGGTGTTCCCGACCCATGACATACAGGTACGTCATGAACATTTTTGCCGCTACTCGCGGCATCCCGCAGCGCCCGGTAAGATGGTGGCTATCACTGATAGCCAGCCATCTTACCATGCGACCACGGGGGGTTTCATCCCCCACCCCCCCCCCCAGCGATCGCTGCTATCAGCTGGTCAACTCTGACTAGCTAATAGCAGCGTTTCGCTATCAGAATATTTAGCAGCGCGGTGTGTAAGTCCCGATCACGGGGATCGGGACACACACCGCTCTGCTAAGTGTCCCTTACCCATCCCCCGGCATCACTTACCCGACCATGCGGTGTCCCGAGTGGTCCCGTTGCGAGCGACGTCCTCCAGGCGGTCCCGGCGGCGCTGCGTCCCGGCGGCGCAGGTTGACCGCCAGATGAAGGGGCAGCCGACACGCCCCCTCAAAAAAAGCGCTATAGCAGAGCCAGAAATTGCCAAAGGCAGCGCTGCATCAGTCCCCCAAAAAATGTGAGTTCCTGGATTTAAATATCTATATTCAGGATGGCTGTTCGCATACTGCCAACTATTTTAAGGAGGTGAATGCAAACAGATACCTCGACTTTAACAGTTGCCATCTTAAATAATGGAAGAAGAACATTCCATTCGGTCAAATGAAAAGAATCCGAAGGAATTGTTCTTCCACACAAAAATACCTACAACAACTAGAGAACCTGGAGGATCGTTTTAAACAAAAAGGGTATCCCAAACCCCTTATACAAGGAGCACGCCAGAGAGTGGACGAATTAGAACAAAGTGCTTGCTTGAAAAATAATAAACAGGGTAATGCAGAGGGGGGTTATAATGATGAATTTGATTCTGTTTTTCTAACTAGGTATTACACTTCACACACCAATATTTTTTTATAATTTTTTTTTATTTTTTTTTTGTATAGGTAATATCACCAGCTCATATTATTGTGTCATGATTACTGGCACCATATGTAGTCCCCCAGTTATTCTTCTTTAGATGTTTTCCGTGTCCTGTGCAGTATCTCTCCCAGAAGTCCACTTGATGGCCCCCGTGGTGGTCTACACCCCGAAGTCATCAATTTTTACTCTAAGAGAGAGTGTGCAGCTGTTTCTGGACACGGTCAACAATAACCTCTGCATGGTGGAATAATAGGTCACGATGTTTATCAGGATCAGTAGAAGCATCACCCACTCGATGATTATGATGGGGATTTCACGGATCTCGTCCCAGTCTTCATCATTATGGAATAATTCCTTTAATGTTTCATATCCAAAATAGAAAACTACACAGACAAAAGTCAGGCCACAGCAGGTGCATCTACTATGGTGGATGACTTTTTTTGCTCCTGGTAATTTATACATCTGGATGGACTGCCCAAGGTAGTATAAGGCTTCACATGTAATGGAAATTATCGTGCTGACAAAGTGTATCCTGGGATATTCTTCGGGGGACAATACATGCATAACAGCTGTGGAAAAACAGGAGGCCCACACAATGGCCAGCAGGATCCTCTGGATCAGGACCTGATGACCCCTGAACTCTTCAGTATGCATAACCATATACTTATAAATAAGAAAGGTTAGTACCAAAGTGCCAATGGACGTCCCTATAAATCCAATTCTGAATAATATGCTTTCGGGAAAGACATTTCCCACGTCACTGTGAAGGAAAAGAAACCAATGTTATTATGGATATTTCCTCACTCCCAACCCATGAAATAAGAATCATTTGCTTGTTTATCTTACCTGATGCTCATCAGTGGCGAGGCTGCATGGCCGAGGACGACCGTCATGATGTAGCTGGTGGCAAGCCAGGCCGCACACCAAAACGCCAACAGGAGGGGGACGAACCCCAGTCCTTTTAGCTCCATTTCAGACAAGTAGAAAAAGAAGACGCTAATCTCACTATTCTCACTAATCGCACTGGAACAGACTGAAGGCTCGGGCGGCTGTCAGTGGGATGTCAGGCCTCCAGCTGTCTATGACATCACATGTGACATGTCAGAATGACTGCTTGTTTCTTTGAGCTGCCATGATTTAGTATCTGCTATAGACAGAACCTGATGTTTTTACTATGGACCTTACAGACCTCAGAACCCAAGTAATTAGTGCAGGGGCTCCATTTTGATCATCTCATATTTCACATTATTTGAGTTCCAGGGCTCAGATACATTTGCACCCTCTATAGCAGTGGTCTTCAAGCTGTGAACCCCCAACCGCTGAAGAACCACAACTCCCAGCATGCCCAGACAGCAACTTTGCATAAGGAAATAGTCTAATTAAACTTTTCTTATATATAGAATCCCTGAAATCTCCAATCTCTCCTTTTATTGCTTTATGATCTGTGTTACTTATTTGTAAAAAACAATGTTTGTGATTGTCTTCCCCCCACACACTTATGGGCTATCTCTTCAAACGACTTTATTTGACCTAAAGCGTATAATTGATTTACATAAATAAGCCCCTTTTCATCCAAAAGAGTGAATCTTTAATTTTAAGGAACTCTTTAAGTGCTTTATTCGACCATAATGAAGTAAAGTCAAAACTCCATGTGATTTAAAAAATAAATTTAAGTTCCCCCCATACTTAATTATCTAGATATGCATGGGTGTAGTGAGTATCCCAGCTTCCAAAATCTCAAAAATATCCTTCATTTTTCAGAGGCTTTTTCAAAAATGAAAGAAGCGATCTGATTGGTTGCTATGGGCAACTCAGAAACTTTTCCTCTGGGCAGGTTTTGATAAATCTCCCTCTATGGGGGAGATTCATTAAGACCAGTGTAGAGGAAGAGTTGTGCAGTTGCCCATAGCAACCAGATTGCTTCTTTCATTTTTCACAATGCCTTTGCAAAATGAAAGAAGCGATCTGATTGGTTGCTATGGGCAACTCAGCATATTTTCCTGGAAAAGTTTCTGAGTTGCCCATAGCAACCAATCAGATTACTTCCTTCATTTTTCAGAGACTTTTTCAAAAATGAAAGAAGCGATCTGATTGGTTGCTATGGGCAACTCAGCAGCTTTCCCCATAGACCACAATGGGCCTACTGGTTTCAATGGGCAAAAAATCAGAGTTAATGCACTAGACACAGTTCTCTATACCATTAACCCCTTCCCGACCTATGACATACCTGTACGTCATGGGTGGCAAGGTGTTCCCGACCCATGACATACAGGTACGTCATGAACATTTTTGCCGCTACTCGCGGCATCCCGCAGCGCCCGGTAAGATGGTGGCTATCACTGATAGCCAGCCATCTTACCATGCGACCACGGGGGGTTTCATCCCCCACCCCCCCCCCCCAGCGATCGCTGCTATCAGCTGGTCAACTCTGACTAGCTAATAGCAGCGTTTCGCTATCAGAATATTTAGCAGCGCGGTGTGTAAGTCCCGATCACGGGGATCGGGACACACACCGCTCTGCTAAGTGTCCCTTACCCATCCCCCGGCATCACTTACCCGACCATGCGGTGTCCCGAGTGGTCCCGTTGCGAGCGACGTCCTCCAGGCGGTCCCGGCGGCGCTGCGTCCCGGCGGCGCAGGTTGACCGCCAGATGAAGGGGCAGCCGACACGCCCCCTCAAAAAAAGCGCTATAGCAGAGCCAGAAATTGCCAAAGGCAGCGCTGCATCAGTCCCCCAAAAAATGTGAGTTCCTGGATTTAAATATCTATATTCAGGATGGCTGTTCGCATACTGCCAACTATTTTAAGGAGGTGAATGCAAACAGATACCTCGACTTTAACAGTTGCCATCTTAAATAATGGAAGAAGAACATTCCATTCGGTCAAATGAAAAGAATCCGAAGGAATTGTTCTTCCACACAAAAATACCTACAACAACTAGAGAACCTGGAGGATCGTTTTAAACAAAAAGGGTATCCCAAACCCCTTATACAAGGAGCACGCCAGAGAGTGGACGAATTAGAACAAAGTGCTTGCTTGAAAAATAATAAACAGGGTAATGCAGAGGGGGGTTATAATGATGAATTTGATTCTGTTTTTCTAACTAGGTATTACACTTCACACACCAATATTTTTTTATAATTTTTTTTTATTTTTTTTTTGTATAGGTAATATCACCAGCTCATATTATTGTGTCATGATTACTGGCACCATATGTAGTCCCCCAGTTATTCTTCTTTAGATGTTTTCCGTGTCCTGTGCAGTATCTCTCCCAGAAGTCCACTTGATGGCCCCCGTGGTGGTCTACACCCCGAAGTCATCAATTTTTACTCTAAGAGAGAGTGTGCAGCTGTTTCTGGAGACGGTCAACAATAACCTCTGCATGGTGGAATAATAGGTCACGATGTTTATCAGGATCAGTAGAAGCATCACCCACTCGATGATTATGATGGGGATTTCACGGATCTCGTCCCAGTCTTCATCATTATGGAATAATTCCTTTAATGTTTCATATCCAAAATAGAAAACTACACAGACAAAAGTCAGGCCACAGCAGGTGCATCTACTATGGTGGATGACTTTTTTTGCTCCTGGTAATTTATACATCTGGATGGACTGCCCAAGGTAGTATAAGGCTTCACATGTAATGGAAATTATCGTGCTGACAAAGTGTATCCTGGGATATTCTTCGGGGGACAATACATGCATAACAGCTGTGGAAAAACAGGAGGCCCACACAATGGCCAGCAGGATCCTCTGGATCAGGACCTGATGACCCCTGAACTCTTCAGTATGCATAACCATATACTTATAAATAAGAAAGGTTAGTACCAAAGTGCCAATGGACGTCCCTATAAATCCAATTCTGAATAATATGCTTTCGGGAAAGACATTTCCCACGTCACTGTGAAGGAAAAGAAACCAATGTTATTATGGATATTTCCTCACTCCCAACCCATGAAATAAGAATCATTTGCTTGTTTATCTTACCTGATGCTCATCAGTGGCGAGGCTGCATGGCCGAGGACGACCGTCATGATGTAGCTGGTGGCAAGCCAGGCCGCACACCAAAACGCCAACAGGAGGGGGACGAACCCCAGTCCTTTTAGCTCCATTTCAGACAAGTAGAAAAAGAAGACGCTAATCTCACTATTCTCACTAATCGCACTGGAACAGACTGAAGGCTCGGGCGGCTGTCAGTGGGATGTCAGGCCTCCAGCTGTCTATGACATCACATGTGACATGTCAGAATGACTGCTTGTTTCTTTGAGCTGCCATGATTTAGTATCTGCTATAGACAGAACCTGATGTTTTTACTATGGACCTTACAGACCTCAGAACCCAAGTAATTAGTGCAGGGGCTCCATTTTGATCATCTCATATTTCACATTATTTGAGTTCCAGGGCTCAGATACATTTGCACCCTCTATAGCAGTGGTCTTCAAGCTGTGAACCCCCAACCGCTGCAGAACCACAACTCCCAGCATGCCCAGACAGCAACTTTGCATAAGGAAATAGTCTAATTAAACTTTTCTTATATATAGAATCCCTGAAATCTCCAATCTCTCCTTTTATTGCTTTATGATCTGTGTTACTTATTTGTAAAAAACAATGTTTGTGATTGTCTTCCCCCCACACACTTATGGGCTATCTCTTCAAACGACTTTATTTGACCTAAAGCGTATAATTGATTTACATAAATAAGCCCCTTTTCATCCAAAAGAGTGAATCTTTAATTTTAAGGAACTCTTTAAGTGCTTTATTCGACCATAATGAAGTAAAGTCAAAACTCCATGTGATTTAAAAAATAAATTTAAGTTCCCCCCATACTTAATTATCTAGATATGCATGGGTGTAGTGAGTATCCCAGCTTCCAAAATCTCAAAAATATCCTTCATTTTTCAGAGGCTTTTTCAAAAATGAAAGAAGCGATCTGATTGGTTGCTATGGGCAACTCAGAAACTTTTCCTCTGGGCAGGTTTTGATAAATCTCCCTCTATGGGGGAGATTCATTAAGACCAGTGTAGAGGAAGAGTTGTGCAGTTGCCCATAGCAACCAGATTGCTTCTTTCATTTTTCACAATGCCTTTGCAAAATGAAAGAAGCGATCTGATTGGTTGCTATGGGCAACTCAGCATATTTTCCTGGAAAAGTTTCTGAGTTGCCCATAGCAACCAATCAGATTACTTCCTTCATTTTTCAGAGACTTTTTCAAAAATGAAAGAAGCGATCTGATTGGTTGCTATGGGCAACTCAGCAGCTTTCCCCATAGACCACAATGGGCCTACTGGTTTCAATGGGCAAAAAATCAGAGTTAATGCACTAGACACAGTTCTCTATACCATTAACCCCTTCCCGACCTATGACATACCTGTACGTCATGGGTGGCAAGGTGTTCCCGACCCATGACATACAGGTACGTCATGAACATTTTTGCCGCTACTCGCGGCATCCCGCAGCGCCCGGTAAGATGGTGGCTATCACTGATAGCCAGCCATCTTACCATGCGACCACGGGGGGTTTCATCCCCCACCCCCCCCCCCCAGCGATCGCTGCTATCAGCTGGTCAACTCTGACTAGCTAATAGCAGTGTTTCGCTATCAGAATATTTAGCAGCGCGGTGTGTAAGTCCCGATCACGGGGATCGGGACACACACCGCTCTGCTAAGTGTCCCTTACCCATCCCCCGGCATCACTTACCCGACCATGCGGTGTCCCGAGTGGTCCCGTTGCGAGCGACGTCCTCCAGGCGGTCCCGGCGGCGCTGCGTCCCGGCGGCGCAGGTTGACCGCCAGATGAAGGGGCAGCCGACACGCCCCCTCAAAAAAAGCGCTATAGCAGAGCCAGAAATTGCCAAAGGCAGCGCTGCATCAGTCCCCCAAAAAATGTGAGTTCCTGGATTTAAATATCTATATTCAGGATGGCTGTTCGCATACTGCCAACTATTTTAAGGAGGTGAATGCAAACAGATACCTCGACTTTAACAGTTGCCATCTTAAATAATGGAAGAAGAACATTCCATTCGGTCAAATGAAAAGAATCCGAAGGAATTGTTCTTCCACACAAAAATACCTACAACAACTAGAGAACCTGGAGGATCGTTTTAAACAAAAAGGGTATCCCAAACCCCTTATACAAGGAGCACGCCAGAGAGTGGACGAATTAGAACAAAGTGCTTGCTTGAAAAATAATAAACAGGGTAATGCAGAGGGGGGTTATAATGATGAATTTGATTCTGTTTTTCTAACTAGGTATTACACTTCACACACCAATATTTTTTTATAATTTTTTTTTGTATAGGTAATATCACCAGCTCATATTATTGTGTCATGATTACTGGCACCATATGTAGTCCCCCAGTTATTCTTCTTTAGATGTTTTCCGTGTCCTGTGCAGTATCTCTCCCAGAAGTCCACTTGATGGCCCCCGTGGTGGTCTACACCCCGAAGTCATCAATTTTTACTCTAAGAGAGAGTGTGCAGCTGTTTCTGGAGACGGTCAACAATAACCTCTGCATGGTGGAATAATAGGTCACGATGTTTATCAGGATCAGTAGAAGCATCACCCACTCGATGATTATGATGGGGATTTCACGGATCTCGTCCCAGTCTTCATCATTATGGAATAATTCCTTTAATGTTTCATATCCAAAATAGAAAACTACACAGACAAAAGTCAGGCCACAGCAGGTGCATCTACTATGGTGGATGACTTTTTTTGCTCCTGGTAATTTATACATCTGGATGGACTGCCCAAGGTAGTATAAGG
This sequence comes from Hyla sarda, assembly GCF_029499605.1. Taxonomy (NCBI): domain Eukaryota; kingdom Metazoa; phylum Chordata; class Amphibia; order Anura; family Hylidae; genus Hyla; species Hyla sarda. Next base: position 49,592 of record NW_026608422.1, read on the forward strand.
CTTCACATGTAATGGAAATTATCGTGCTGACAAAGTGTATCCTGGGATATTCTTCGGGGGACAATACATGCATAACAGCTGTGGAAAAACAGGAGGCCCACACAATGGCCAGCAGGATCCTCTGGATCAGGACCTGATGACCCCTGAACTCTTCAGTATGCATAACCATATACTTATAAATAAGAAAGGTTAGTACCAAAGTGCCAATGGACGTCCCTATAAATCCAATTCTGAATAATATGCTTTCGGGAAAGACATTTCCCACGTCACTGTGAAGGAAAAGAAACCAATGTTATTATGGATATTTCCTCACTCCCAACCCATGAAATAAGAATCATTTGCTTGTTTATCTTACCTGATGCTCATCAGTGGCGAGGCTGCATGGCCGAGGACGACCGTCATGATGTAGCTGGTGGCAAGCCAGGCCGCACACCAAAACGCCAACAGGAGGGGGACGAACCCCAGTCCTTTTAGCTCCATTTCAGACAAGTAGAAAAAGAAGACGCTAATCTCACTATTCTCACTAATCGCACTGGAACAGACTGAAGGCTCGGGCGGCTGTCAGTGGGATGTCAGGCCTCCAGCTGTCTATGACATCACATGTGACATGTCAGAATGACTGCTTGTTTCTTTGAGCTGCCATGATTTAGTATCTGCTATAGACAGAACCTGATGTTTTTACTATGGACCTTACAGACCTCAGAACCCAAGTAATTAGTGCAGGGGCTCCATTTTGATCATCTCATATTTCACATTATTTGAGTTCCAGGGCTCAGATACATTTGCACCCTCTATAGCAGTGGTCTTCAAGCTGTGAACCCCCAACCGCTGAAGAACCACAACTCCCAGCATGCCCAGACAGCAACTTTGCATAAGGAAATAGTCTAATTAAACTTTTCTTATATATAGAATCCCTGAAATCTCCAATCTCTCCTTTTATTGCTTTATGATCTGTGTTACTTATTTGTAAAAAACAATGTTTGTGATTGTCTTCCCCCCACACACTTATGGGCTATCTCTTCAAACGACTTTATTTGACCTAAAGCGTATAATTGATTTACATAAATAAGCCCCTTTTCATCCAAAAGAGTGAATCTTTAATTTTAAGGAACTCTTTAAGTGCTTTATTCGACCATAATGAAGTAAAGTCAAAACTCCATGTGATTTAAAAAATAAATTTAAGTTCCCCCCATACTTAATTATCTAGATATGCATGGGTGTAGTGAGTATCCCAGCTTCCAAAATCTCAAAAATATCCTTCATTTTTCAGAGGCTTTTTCAAAAATGAAAGAAGCGATCTGATTGGTTGCTATGGGCAACTCAGAAACTTTTCCTCTGGGCAGGTTTTGATAAATCTCCCTCTATGGGGGAGATTCATTAAGACCAGTGTAGAGGAAGAGTTGTGCAGTTGCCCATAGCAACCAGATTGCTTCTTTCATTTTTCACAATGCCTTTGCAAAATGAAAGAAGCGATCTGATTGGTTGCTATGGGCAACTCAGCATATTTTCCTGGAAAAGTTTCTGAGTTGCCCATAGCAACCAATCAGATTACTTCCTTCATTTTTCAGAGACTTTTTCAAAAATGAAAGAAGCGATCTGATTGGTTGCTATGGGCAACTCAGCAGCTTTCCCCATAGACCACAATGGGCCTACTGGTTTCAATGGGCAAAAAATCAGAGTTAATGCACTAGACACAGTTCTCTATACCATTAACCCCTTCCCGACCTATGACATACCTGTACGTCATGGGTGGCAAGGTGTTCCCGACCCATGACATACAGGTACGTCATGAACATTTTTGCCGCTACTCGCGGCATCCCGCAGCGCCCGGTAAGATGGTGGCTATCACTGATAGCCAGCCATCTTACCATGCGACCACGGGGGGTTTCATCCCCCACCCCCCCCCCCAGCGATCGCTGCTATCAGCTGGTCAACTCTGACTAGCTAATAGCAGCGTTTCGCTATCAGAATATTTAGCAGCGCGGTGTGTAAGTCCCGATCACGGGGATCGGGACACACACCGCTCTGCTAAGTGTCCCTTACCCATCCCCCGGCATCACTTACCCGACCATGCGGTGTCCCGAGTGGTCCCGTTGCGAGCGACGTCCTCCAGGCGGTCCCGGCGGCGCTGCGTCCCGGCGGCGCAGGTTGACCGCCAGATGAAGGGGCAGCCGACACGCCCCCTCAAAAAAAGCGCTATAGCAGAGCCAGAAATTGCCAAAGGCAGCGCTGCATCAGTCCCCCAAAAAATGTGAGTTCCTGGATTTAAATATCTATATTCAGGATGGCTGTTCGCATACTGCCAACTATTTTAAGGAGGTGAATGCAAACAGATACCTCGACTTTAACAGTTGCCATCTTAAATAATGGAAGAAGAACATTCCATTCGGTCAAATGAAAAGAATCCGAAGGAATTGTTCTTCCACACAAAAATACCTACAACAACTAGAGAACCTGGAGGATCGTTTTAAACAAAAAGGGTATCCCAAACCCCTTATACAAGGAGCACGCCAGAGAGTGGACGAATTAGAACAAAGTGCTTGCTTGAAAAATAATAAACAGGGTAATGCAGAGGGGGGTTATAATGATGAATTTGATTCTGTTTTTCTAACTAGGTATTACACTTCACACACCAATATTTTTTTATAATTTTTTTTTATTTTTTTTTTGTATAGGTAATATCACCAGCTCATATTATTGTGTCATGATTACTGGCACCATATGTAGTCCCCCAGTTATTCTTCTTTAGATGTTTTCCGTGTCCTGTGCAGTATCTCTCCCAGAAGTCCACTTGATGGCCCCCGTGGTGGTCTACACCCCGAAGTCATCAATTTTTACTCTAAGAGAGAGTGTGCAGCTGTTTCTGGAGACGGTCAACAATAACCTCTGCATGGTGGAATAATAGGTCACGATGTTTATCAGGATCAGTAGAAGCATCACCCACTCGATGATTATGATGGGGATTTCACGGATCTCGTCCCAGTCTTCATCATTATGGAATAATTCCTTTAATGTTTCATATCCAAAATAGAAAACTACACAGACAAAAGTCAGGCCACAGCAGGTGCATCTACTATGGTGGATGACTTTTTTTGCTCCTGGTAATTTATACATCTGGATGGACTGCCCAAGGTAGTATAAGGCTTCACATGTAATGGAAATTATCGTGCTGACAAAGTGTATCCTGGGATATTCTTCGGGGGACAATACATGCATAACAGCTGTGGAAAAACAGGAGGCCCACACAATGGCCAGCAGGATCCTCTGGATCAGGACCTGATGACCCCTGAACTCTTCAGTATGCATAACCATATACTTATAAATAAGAAAGGTTAGTACCAAAGTGCCAATGGACGTCCCTATAAATCCAATTCTGAATAATATGCTTTCGGGAAAGACATTTCCCACGTCACTGTGAAGGAAAAGAAACCAATGTTATTATGGATATTTCCTCACTCCCAACCCATGAAATAAGAATCATTTGCTTGTTTATCTTACCTGATGCTCATCAGTGGCGAGGCTGCATGGCCGAGGACGACCGTCATGATGTAGCTGGTGGCAAGCCAGGCCGCACACCAAAACGCCAACAGGAGGGGGACGAACCCCAGTCCTTTTAGCTCCATTTCAGACAAGTAGAAAAAGAAGACGCTAATCTCACTATTCTCACTAATCGCACTGGAACAGACTGAAGGCTCGGGCGGCTGTCAGTGGGATGTCAGGCCTCCAGCTGTCTATGACATCACATGTGACATGTCAGAATGACTGCTTGTTTCTTTGAGCTGCCATGATTTAGTATCTGCTATAGACAGAACCTGATGTTTTTACTATGGACCTTACAGACCTCAGAACCCAAGTAATTAGTGCAGGGGCTCCATTTTGATCATCTCATATTTCACATTATTTGAGTTCCAGGGCTCAGATACATTTGCACCCTCTATAGCAGTGGTCTTCAAGCTGTGAACCCCCAACCGCTGCAGAACCACAACTCCCAGCATGCCCAGACAGCAACTTTGCATAAGGAAATAGTCTAATTAAACTTTTCTTATATATAGAATCCCTGAAATCTCCAATCTCTCCTTTTATTGCTTTATGATCTGTGTTACTTATTTGTAAAAAACAATGTTTGTGATTGTCTTCCCCCCACACACTTATGGGCTATCTCTTCAAACGACTTTATTTGACCTAAAGCGTATAATTGATTTACATAAATAAGCCCCTTTTCATCCAAAAGAGTGAATCTTTAATTTTAAGGAACTCTTTAAGTGCTTTATTCGACCATAATGAAGTAAAGTCAAAACTCCATGTGATTTAAAAAATAAATTTAAGTTCCCCCCATACTTAATTATCTAGATATGCATGGGTGTAGTGAGTATCCCAGCTTCCAAAATCTCAAAAATATCCTTCATTTTTCAGAGGCTTTTTCAAAAATGAAAGAAGCGATCTGATTGGTTGCTATGGGCAACTCAGAAACTTTTCCTCTGGGCAGGTTTTGATAAATCTCCCTCTATGGGGGAGATTCATTAAGACCAGTGTAGAGGAAGAGTTGTGCAGTTGCCCATAGCAACCAGATTGCTTCTTTCATTTTTCACAATGCCTTTGCAAAATGAAAGAAGCGATCTGATTGGTTGCTATGGGCAACTCAGCATATTTTCCTGGAAAAGTTTCTGAGTTGCCCATAGCAACCAATCAGATTACTTCCTTCATTTTTCAGAGACTTTTTCAAAAATGAAAGAAGCGATCTGATTGGTTGCTATGGGCAACTCAGCAGCTTTCCCCATAGACCACAATGGGCCTACTGGTTTCAATGGGCAAAAAATCAGAGTTAATGCACTAGACACAGTTCTCTATACCATTAACCCCTTCCCGACCTATGACATACCTGTACGTCATGGGTGGCAAGGTGTTCCCGACCCATGACATACAGGTACGTCATGAACATTTTTGCCGCTACTCGCGGCATCCCGCAGCGCCCGGTAAGATGGTGGCTATCACTGATAGCCAGCCATCTTACCATGCGACCACGGGGGGTTTCATCCCCCACCCCCCCCCCCCAGCGATCGCTGCTATCAGCTGGTCAACTCTGACTAGCTAATAGCAGCGTTTCGCTATCAGAATATTTAGCAGCGCGGTGTGTAAGTCCCGATCACGGGGATCGGGACACACACCGCTCTGCTAAGTGTCCCTTACCCATCCCCCGGCATCACTTACCCGACCATGCGGTGTCCCGAGTGGTCCCGTTGCGAGCGACGTCCTCCAGGCGGTCCCGGCGGCGCTGCGTCCCGGCGGCGCAGGTTGACCGCCAGATGAAGGGGCAGCCGACACGCCCCCTCAAAAAAAGCGCTATAGCAGAGCCAGAAATTGCCAAAGGCAGCGCTGCATCAGTCCCCCAAAAAATGTGAGTTCCTGGATTTAAATATCTATATTCAGGATGGCTGTTCGCATACTGCCAACTATTTTAAGGAGGTGAATGCAAACAGATACCTCGACTTTAACAGTTGCCATCTTAAATAATGGAAGAAGAACATTCCATTCGGTCAAATGAAAAGAATCCGAAGGAATTGTTCTTCCACACAAAAATACCTACAACAACTAGAGAACCTGGAGGATCGTTTTAAACAAAAAGGGTATCCCAAACCCCTTATACAAGGAGCACGCCAGAGAGTGGACGAATTAGAACAAAGTGCTTGCTTGAAAAATAATAAACAGGGTAATGCAGAGGGGGGTTATAATGATGAATTTGATTCTGTTTTTCTAACTAGGTATTACACTTCACACACCAATATTTTTTTATAATTTTTTTTTATTTTTTTTTTGTATAGGTAATATCACCAGCTCATATTATTGTGTCATGATTACTGGCACCATATGTAGTCCCCCAGTTATTCTTCTTTAGATGTTTTCCGTGTCCTGTGCAGTATCTCTCCCAGAAGTCCACTTGATGGCCCCCGTGGTGGTCTACACCCCGAAGTCATCAATTTTTACTCTAAGAGAGAGTGTGCAGCTGTTTCTGGAGACGGTCAACAATAACCTCTGCATGGTGGAATAATAGGTCACGATGTTTATCAGGATCAGTAGAAGCATCACCCACTCGATGATTATGATGGGGATTTCACGGATCTCGTCCCAGTCTTCATCATTATGGAATAATTCCTTTAATGTTTCATATCCAAAATAGAAAACTACACAGACAAAAGTCAGGCCACAGCAGGTGCATCTACTATGGTGGATGACTTTTTTTGCTCCTGGTAATTTATACATCTGGATGGACTGCCCAAGGTAGTATAAGGCTTCACATGTAATGGAAATTATCGTGCTGACAAAGTGTATCCTGGGATATTCTTCGGGGGACAATACATGCATAACAGCTGTGGAAAAACAGGAGGCCCACACAATGGCCAGCAGGATCCTCTGGATCAGGACCTGATGACCCCTGAACTCTTCAGTATGCATAACCATATACTTATAAATAAGAAAGGTTAGTACCAAAGTGCCAATGGACGTCCCTATAAATCCAATTCTGAATAATATGCTTTCGGGAAAGACATTTCCCACGTCACTGTGAAGGAAAAGAAACCAATGTTATTATGGATATTTCCTCACTCCCAACCCATGAAATAAGAATCATTTGCTTGTTTATCTTACCTGATGCTCATCAGTGGCGAGGCTGCATGGCCGAGGACGACCGTCATGATGTAGCTGGTGGCAAGCCAGGCCGCACACCAAAACGCCAACAGGAGGGGGACGAACCCCAGTCCTTTTAGCTCCATTTCAGACAAGTAGAAAAAGAAGACGCTAATCTCACTATTCTCACTAATCGCACTGGAACAGACTGAAGGCTCGGGCGGCTGTCAGTGGGATGTCAGGCCTCCAGCTGTCTATGACATCACATGTGACATGTCAGAATGACTGCTTGTTTCTTTGAGCTGCCATGATTTAGTATCTGCTATAGACAGAACCTGATGTTTTTACTATGGACCTTACAGACCTCAGAACCCAAGTAATTAGTGCAGGGGCTCCATTTTGATCATCTCATATTTCACATTATTTGAGTTCCAGGGCTCAGATACATTTGCACCCTCTATAGCAGTGGTCTTCAAGCTGTGAACCCCCAACCGCTGCAGAACCACAACTCCCAGCATGCCCAGACAGCAACTTTGCATAAGGAAATAGTCTAATTAAACTTTTCTTATATATAGAATCCCTGAAATCTCCAATCTCTCCTTTTATTGCTTTATGATCTGTGTTACTTATTTGTAAAAAACAATGTTTGTGATTGTCTTCCCCCCACACACTTATGGGCTATCTCTTCAAACGACTTTATTTGACCTAAAGCGTATAATTGATTTACATAAATAAGCCCCTTTTCATCCAAAAGAGTGAATCTTTAATTTTAAGGAACTCTTTAAGTGCTTTATTCGACCATAATGAAGTAAAGTCAAAACTCCATGTGATTTAAAAAATAAATTTAAGTTCCCCCCATACTTAATTATCTAGATATGCATGGGTGTAGTGAGTATCCCAGCTTCCAAAATCTCAAAAATATCCTTCATTTTTCAGAGGCTTTTTCAAAAATGAAAGAAGCGATCTGATTGGTTGCTATGGGCAACTCAGAAACTTTTCCTCTGGGCAGGTTTTGATAAATCTCCCTCTATGGGGGAGATTCATTAAGACCAGTGTAGAGGAAGAGTTGTGCAGTTGCCCATAGCAACCAGATTGCTTCTTTCATTTTTCACAATGCCTTTGCAAAATGAAAGAAGCGATCTGATTGGTTGCTATGGGCAACTCAGCATATTTTCCTGGAAAAGTTTCTGAGTTGCCCATAGCAACCAATCAGATTACTTCCTTCATTTTTCAGAGACTTTTTCAAAAATGAAAGAAGCGATCTGATTGGTTGCTATGGGCAACTCAGCAGCTTTCCCCATAGACCACAATGGGCCTACTGGTTTCAATGGGCAAAAAATCAGAGTTAATGCACTAGACACAGTTCTCTATACCATTAACCCCTTCCCGACCTATGACATACCTGTACGTCATGGGTGGCAAGGTGTTCCCGACCCATGACATACAGGTACGTCATGAACATTTTTGCCGCTACTCGCGGCATCCCGCAGCGCCCGGTAAGATGGTGGCTATCACTGATAGCCAGCCATCTTACCATGCGACCACGGGGGGTTTCATCCCCCACCCCCCCCCCCAGCGATCGCTGCTATCAGCTGGTCAACTCTGACTAGCTAATAGCAGCGTTTCGCTATCAGAATATTTAGCAGCGCGGTGTGTAAGTCCCGATCACGGGGATCGGGACACACACCGCTCTGCTAAGTGTCCCTTACCCATCCCCCGGCATCACTTACCCGACCATGCGGTGTCCCGAGTGGTCCCGTTGCGAGCGACGTCCTCCAGGCGGTCCCGGCGGCGCTGCGTCCCGGCGGCGCAGGTTGACCGCCAGATGAAGGGGCAGCCGACACGCCCCCTCAAAAAAAGCGCTATAGCAGAGCCAGAAATTGCCAAAGGCAGCGCTGCATCAGTCCCCCAAAAAATGTGAGTTCCTGGATTTAAATATCTATATTCAGGATGGCTGTTCGCATACTGCCAACTATTTTAAGGAGGTGAATGCAAACAGATACCTCGACTTTAACAGTTGCCATCTTAAATAATGGAAGAAGAACATTCCATTCGGTCAAATGAAAAGAATCCGAAGGAATTGTTCTTCCACACAAAAATACCTACAACAACTAGAGAACCTGGAGGATCGTTTTAAACAAAAAGGGTATCCCAAACCCCTTATACAAGGAGCACGCCAGAGAGTGGACGAATTAGAACAAAGTGCTTGCTTGAAAAATAATAAACAGGGTAATGCAGAGGGGGGTTATAATGATGAATTTGATTCTGTTTTTCTAACTAGGTATTACACTTCACACACCAATATTTTTTTATAATTTTTTTTTATTTTTTTTTTGTATAGGTAATATCACCAGCTCATATTATTGTGTCATGATTACTGGCACCATATGTAGTCCCCCAGTTATTCTTCTTTAGATGTTTTCCGTGTCCTGTGCAGTATCTCTCCCAGAAGTCCACTTGATGGCCCCCGTGGTGGTCTACACCCCGAAGTCATCAATTTTTACTCTAAGAGAGAGTGTGCAGCTGTTTCTGGAGACGGTCAACAATAACCTCTGCATGGTGGAATAATAGGTCACGATGTTTATCAGGATCAGTAGAAGCATCACCCACTCGATGATTATGATGGGGATTTCACGGATCTCGTCCCAGTCTTCATCATTATGGAATAATTCCTTTAATGTTTCATATCCAAAATAGAAAACTACACAGACAAAAGTCAGGCCACAGCAGGTGCATCTACTATGGTGGATGACTTTTTTTGCTCCTGGTAATTTATACATCTGGATGGACTGCCCAAGGTAGTATAAGGCTTCACATGTAATGGAAATTATCGTGCTGACAAAGTGTATCCTGGGATATTCTTCGGGGGACAATACATGCATAACAGCTGTGGAAAAACAGGAGGCCCACACAATGGCCAGCAGGATCCTCTGGATCAGGACCTGATGACCCCTGAACTCTTCAGTATGCATAACCATATACTTATAAATAAGAAAGGTTAGTACCAAAGTGCCAATGGACGTCCCTATAAATCCAATTCTGAATAATATGCTTTCGGGAAAGACATTTCCCACGTCACTGTGAAGGAAAAGAAACCAATGTTATTATGGATATTTCCTCACTCCCAACCCATGAAATAAGAATCATTTGCTTGTTTATCTTACCTGATGCTCATCAGTGGCGAGGCTGCATGGCCGAGGACGACCGTCATGATGTAGCTGGTGGCAAGCCAGGCCGCACACCAAAACGCCAACAGGAGGGGGACGAACCCCAGTCCTTTTAGCTCCATTTCAGACAAGTAGAAAAAGAAGACGCTAATCTCACTATTCTCACTAATCGCACTGGAACAGACTGAAGGCTCGGGCGGCTGTCAGTGGGATGTCAGGCCTCCAGCTGTCTATGACATCACATGTGACATGTCAGAATGACTGCTTGTTTCTTTGAGCTGCCATGATTTAGTATCTGCTATAGACAGAACCTGATGTTTTTACTATGGACCTTACAGACCTCAGAACCCAAGTAATTAGTGCAGGGGCTCCATTTTGATCATCTCATATTTCACATTATTTGAGTTCCAGGGCTCAGATACATTTGCACCCTCTATAGCAGTGGTCTTCAAGCTGTGAACCCCCAACCGCTGCAGAACCACAACTCCCAGCATGCCCAGACAGCAACTTTGCATAAGGAAATAGTCTAATTAAACTTTTCTTATATATAGAATCCCTGAAATCTCCAATCTCTCCTTTTATTGCTTTATGATCTGTGTTACTTATTTGTAAAAAACAATGTTTGTGATTGTCTTCCCCCCACACACTTATGGGCTATCTCTTCAAACGACTTTATTTGACCTAAAGCGTATAATTGATTTACATAAATAAGCCCCTTTTCATCCAAAAGAGTGAATCTTTAATTTTAAGGAACTCTTTAAGTGCTTTATTCGACCATAATGAAGTAAAGTCAAAACTCCATGTGATTTAAAAAATAAATTTAAGTTCCCCCCATACTTAATTATCTAGATATGCATGGGTGTAGTGAGTATCCCAGCTTCCAAAATCTCAAAAATATCCTTCATTTTTCAGAGGCTTTTTCAAAAATGAAAGAAGCGATCTGATTGGTTGCTATGGGCAACTCAGAAACTTTTCCTCTGGGCAGGTTTTGATAAATCTCCCTCTATGGGGGAGATTCATTAAGACCAGTGTAGAGGAAGAGTTGTGCAGTTGCCCATAGCAACCAGATTGCTTCTTTCATTTTTCACAATGCCTTTGCAAAATGAAAGAAGCGATCTGATTGGTTGCTATGGGCAACTCAGCATATTTTCCTGGAAAAGTTTCTGAGTTGCCCATAGCAACCAATCAGATTACTTCCTTCATTTTTCAGAGACTTTTTCAAAAATGAAAGAAGCGATCTGATTGGTTGCTATGGGCAACTCAGCAGCTTTCCCCATAGACCACAATGGGCCTACTGGTTTCAATGGGCAAAAAATCAGAGTTAATGCACTAGACACAGTTCTCTATACCATTAACCCCTTCCCGACCTATGACATACCTGTACGTCATGGGTGGCAAGGTGTTCCCGACCCATGACATACAGGTACGTCATGAACATTTTTGCCGCTACTCGCGGCATCCCGCAGCGCCCGGTAAGATGGTGGCTATCACTGATAGCCAGCCATCTTACCATGCGACCACGGGGGGTTTCATCCCCCACCCCCCCCCCCAGCGATCGCTGCTATCAGCTGGTCAACTCTGACTAGCTAATAGCAGCGTTTCGCTATCAGAATATTTAGCAGCGCGGTGTGTAAGTCCCGATCACGGGGATCGGGACACACACCGCTCTGCTAAGTGTCCCTTACCCATCCCCCGGCATCACTTACCCGACCATGCGGTGTCCCGAGTGGTCCCGTTGCGAGCGACGTCCTCCAGGCGGTCCCGGCGGCGCTGCGTCCCGGCGGCGCAGGTTGACCGCCAGATGAAGGGGCAGCCGACACGCCCCCTCAAAAAAAGCGCTATAGCAGAGCCAGAAATTGCCAAAGGCAGCGCTGCATCAGTCCCCCAAAAAATGTGAGTTCCTGGATTTAAATATCTATATTCAGGATGGCTGTTCGCATACTGCCAACTATTTTAAGGAGGTGAATGCAAACAGATACCTCGACTTTAACAGTTGCCATCTTAAATAATGGAAGAAGAACATTCCATTCGGTCAAATGAAAAGAATCCGAAGGAATTGTTCTTCCACACAAAAATACCTACAACAACTAGAGAACCTGGAGGATCGTTTTAAACAAAAAGGGTATCCCAAACCCCTTATACAAGGAGCACGCCAGAGAGTGGACGAATTAGAACAAAGTGCTTGCTTGAAAAATAATAAACAGGGTAATGCAGAGGGGGGTTATAATGATGAATTTGATTCTGTTTTTCTAACTAGGTATTACACTTCACACACCAATATTTTTTTATAATTTTTTTTTATTTTTTTTTTGTATAGGTAATATCACCAGCTCATATTATTGTGTCATGATTACTGGCACCATATGTAGTCCCCCAGTTATTCTTCTTTAGATGTTTTCCGTGTCCTGTGCAGTATCTCTCCCAGAAGTCCACTTGATGGCCCCCGTGGTGGTCTACACCCCGAAGTCATCAATTTTTACTCTAAGAGAGAGTGTGCAGCTGTTTCTGGAGACGGTCAACAATAACCTCTGCATGGTGGAATAATAGGTCACGATGTTTATCAGGATCAGTAGAAGCATCACCCACTCGATGATTATGATGGGGATTTCACGGATCTCGTCCCAGTCTTCATCATTATGGAATAATTCCTTTAATGTTTCATATCCAAAATAGAAAACTACACAGACAAAAGTCAGGCCACAGCAGGTGCATCTACTATGGTGGATGACTTTTTTTGCTCCTGGTAATTTATACATCTGGATGGACTGCCCAAGGTAGTATAAGGCTTCACATGTAATGGAAATTATCGTGCTGACAAAGTGTATCCTGGGATATTCTTCGGGGGACAATACATGCATAACAGCTGTGGAAAAACAGGAGGCCCACACAATGGCCAGCAGGATCCTCTGGATCAGGACCTGATGACCCCTGAACTCTTCAGTATGCATAACCATATACTTATAAATAAGAAAGGTTAGTACCAAAGTGCCAATGGACGTCCCTATAAATCCAATTCTGAATAATATGCTTTCGGGAAAGACATTTCCCACGTCACTGTGAAGGAAAAGAAACCAATGTTATTATGGATATTTCCTCACTCCCAACCCATGAAATAAGAATCATTTGCTTGTTTATCTTACCTGATGCTCATCAGTGGCGAGGCTGCATGGCCGAGGACGACCGTCATGATGTAGCTGGTGGCAAGCCAGGCCGCACACCAAAACGCCAACAGGAGGGGGACGAACCCCAGTCCTTTTAGCTCCATTTCAGACAAGTAGAAAAAGAAGACGCTAATCTCACTATTCTCACTAATCGCACTGGAACAGACTGAAGGCTCGGGCGGCTGTCAGTGGGATGTCAGGCCTCCAGCTGTCTATGACATCACATGTGACATGTCAGAATGACTGCTTGTTTCTTTGAGCTGCCATGATTTAGTATCTGCTATAGACAGAACCTGATGTTTTTACTATGGACCTTACAGACCTCAGAACCCAAGTAATTAGTGCAGGGGCTCCATTTTGATCATCTCATATTTCACATTATTTGAGTTCCAGGGCTCAGATACATTTGCACCCTCTATAGCAGTGGTCTTCAAGCTGTGAACCCCCAACCGCTGAAGAACCACAACTCCCAGCATGCCCAGACAGCAACTTTGCATAAGGAAATAGTCTAATTAAACTTTTCTTATATATAGAATCCCTGAAATCTCCAATCTCTCCTTTTATTGCTTTATGATCTGTGTTACTTATTTGTAAAAAACAATGTTTGTGATTGTCTTCCCCCCACACACTTATGGGCTATCTCTTCAAACGACTTTATTTGACCTAAAGCGTATAATTGATTTACATAAATAAGCCCCTTTTCATCCAAAAGAGTGAATCTTTAATTTTAAGGAACTCTTTAAGTGCTTTATTCGACCATAATGAAGTAAAGTCAAAACTCCATGTGATTTAAAAAATAAATTTAAGTTCCCCCCATACTTAATTATCTAGATATGCATGGGTGTAGTGAGTATCCCAGCTTCCAAAATCTCAAAAATATCCTTCATTTTTCAGAGGCTTTTTCAAAAATGAAAGAAGCGATCTGATTGGTTGCTATGGGCAACTCAGAAACTTTTCCTCTGGGCAGGTTTTGATAAATCTCCCTCTATGGGGGAGATTCATTAAGACCAGTGTAGAGGAAGAGTTGTGCAGTTGCCCATAGCAACCAGATTGCTTCTTTCATTTTTCACAATGCCTTTGCAAAATGAAAGAAGCGATCTGATTGGTTGCTATGGGCAACTCAGCATATTTTCCTGGAAAAGTTTCTGAGTTGCCCATAGCAACCAATCAGATTACTTCCTTCATTTTTCAGAGACTTTTTCAAAAATGAAAGAAGCGATCTGATTGGTTGCTATGGGCAACTCAGCAGCTTTCCCCATAGACCACAATGGGCCTACTGGTTTCAATGGGCAAAAAATCAGAGTTAATGCACTAGACACAGTTCTCTATACCATTAACCCCTTCCCGACCTATGACATACCTGTACGTCATGGGTGGCAAGGTGTTCCCGACCCATGACATACAGGTACGTCATGAACATTTTTGCCGCTACTCGCGGCATCCCGCAGCGCCCGGTAAGATGGTGGCTATCACTGATAGCCAGCCATCTTACCATGCGACCACGGGGGGTTTCATCCCCCACCCCCCCCCCCAGCGATCGCTGCTATCAGCTGGTCAACTCTGACTAGCTAATAGCAGCGTTTCGCTATCAGAATATTTAGCAGCGCGGTGTGTAAGTCCCGATCACGGGGATCGGGACACACACCGCTCTGCTAAGTGTCCCTTACCCATCCCCCGGCATCACTTACCCGACCATGCGGTGTCCCGAGTGGTCCCGTTGCGAGCGACGTCCTCCAGGCGGTCCCGGCGGCGCTGCGTCCCGGCGGCGCAGGTTGACCGCCAGATGAAGGGGCAGCCGACACGCCCCCTCAAAAAAAGCGCTATAGCAGAGCCAGAAATTGCCAAAGGCAGCGCTGCATCAGTCCCCCAAAAAATGTGAGTTCCTGGATTTAAATATCTATATTCAGGATGGCTGTTCGCATACTGCCAACTATTTTAAGGAGGTGAATGCAAACAGATACCTCGACTTTAACAGTTGCCATCTTAAATAATGGAAGAAGAACATTCCATTCGGTCAAATGAAAAGAATCCGAAGGAATTGTTCTTCCACACAAAAATACCTACAACAACTAGAGAACCTGGAGGATCGTTTTAAACAAAAAGGGTATCCCAAACCCCTTATACAAGGAGCACGCCAGAGAGTGGACGAATTAGAACAAAGTGCTTGCTTGAAAAATAATAAACAGGGTAATGCAGAGGGGGGTTATAATGATGAATTTGATTCTGTTTTTCTAACTAGGTATTACACTTCACACACCAATATTTTTTTATAATTTTTTTTTATTTTTTTTTTGTATAGGTAATATCACCAGCTCATATTATTGTGTCATGATTACTGGCACCATATGTAGTCCCCCAGTTATTCTTCTTTAGATGTTTTCCGTGTCCTGTGCAGTATCTCTCCCAGAAGTCCACTTGATGGCCCCCGTGGTGGTCTACACCCCGAAGTCATCAATTTTTACTCTAAGAGAGAGTGTGCAGCTGTTTCTGGAGACGGTCAACAATAACCTCTGCATGGTGGAATAATAGGTCACGATGTTTATCAGGATCAGTAGAAGCATCACCCACTCGATGATTATGATGGGGATTTCACGGATCTCGTCCCAGTCTTCATCATTATGGAATAATTCCTTTAATGTTTCATATCCAAAATAGAAAACTACACAGACAAAAGTCAGGCCACAGCAGGTGCATCTACTATGGTGGATGACTTTTTTTGCTCCTGGTAATTTATACATCTGGATGGACTGCCCAAGGTAGTATAAGGCTTCACATGTAATGGAAATTATCGTGCTGACAAAGTGTATCCTGGGATATTCTTCGGGGGACAATACATGCATAACAGCTGTGGAAAAACAGGAGGCCCACACAATGGCCAGCAGGATCCTCTGGATCAGGACCTGATGACCCCTGAACTCTTCAGTATGCATAACCATATACTTATAAATAAGAAAGGTTAGTACCAAAGTGCCAATGGACGTCCCTATAAATCCAATTCTGAATAATATGCTTTCGGGAAAGACATTTCCCACGTCACTGTGAAGGAAAAGAAACCAATGTTATTATGGATATTTCCTCACTCCCAACCCATGAAATAAGAATCATTTGCTTGTTTATCTTACCTGATGCTCATCAGTGGCGAGGCTGCATGGCCGAGGACGACCGTCATGATGTAGCTGGTGGCAAGCCAGGCCGCACACCAAAACGCCAACAGGAGGGGGACGAACCCCAGTCCTTTTAGCTCCATTTCAGACAAGTAGAAAAAGAAGACGCTAATCTCACTATTCTCACTAATCGCACTGGAACAGACTGAAGGCTCGGGCGGCTGTCAGTGGGATGTCAGGCCTCCAGCTGTCTATGACATCACATGTGACATGTCAGAATGACTGCTTGTTTCTTTGAGCTGCCATGATTTAGTATCTGCTATAGACAGAACCTGATGTTTTTACTATGGACCTTACAGACCTCAGAACCCAAGTAATTAGTGCAGGGGCTCCATTTTGATCATCTCATATTTCACATTATTTGAGTTCCAGGGCTCAGATACATTTGCACCCTCTATAGCAGTGGTCTTCAAGCTGTGAACCCCCAACCGCTGCAGAACCACAACTCCCAGCATGCCCAGACAGCAACTTTGCATAAGGAAATAGTCTAATTAAACTTTTCTTATATATAGAATCCCTGAAATCTCCAATCTCTCCTTTTATTGCTTTATGATCTGTGTTACTTATTTGTAAAAAACAATGTTTGTGATTGTCTTCCCCCCACACACTTATGGGCTATCTCTTCAAACGACTTTATTTGACCTAAAGCGTATAATTGATTTACATAAATAAGCCCCTTTTCATCCAAAAGAGTGAATCTTTAATTTTAAGGAACTCTTTAAGTGCTTTATTCGACCATAATGAAGTAAAGTCAAAACTCCATGTGATTTAAAAAATAAATTTAAGTTCCCCCCATACTTAATTATCTAGATATGCATGGGTGTAGTGAGTATCCCAGCTTCCAAAATCTCAAAAATATCCTTCATTTTTCAGAGGCTTTTTCAAAAATGAAAGAAGCGATCTGATTGGTTGCTATGGGCAACTCAGAAACTTTTCCTCTGGGCAGGTTTTGATAAATCTCCCTCTATGGGGGAGATTCATTAAGACCAGTGTAGAGGAAGAGTTGTGCAGTTGCCCATAGCAACCAGATTGCTTCTTTCATTTTTCACAATGCCTTTGCAAAATGAAAGAAGCGATCTGATTGGTTGCTATGGGCAACTCAGCATATTTTCCTGGAAAAGTTTCTGAGTTGCCCATAGCAACCAATCAGATTACTTCCTTCATTTTTCAGAGACTTTTTCAAAAATGAAAGAAGCGATCTGATTGGTTGCTATGGGCAACTCAGCAGCTTTCCCCATAGACCACAATGGGCCTACTGGTTTCAATGGGCAAAAAATCAGAGTTAATGCACTAGACACAGTTCTCTATACCATTAACCCCTTCCCGACCTATGACATACCTGTACGTCATGGGTGGCAAGGTGTTCCCGACCCATGACATACAGGTACGTCATGAACATTTTTGCCGCTACTCGCGGCATCCCGCAGCGCCCGGTAAGATGGTGGCTATCACTGATAGCCAGCCATCTTACCATGCGACCACGGGGGGTTTCATCCCCCACCCCCCCCCCCAGCGATCGCTGCTATCAGCTGGTCAACTCTGACTAGCTAATAGCAGCGTTTCGCTATCAGAATATTTAGCAGCGCGGTGTGTAAGTCCCGATCACGGGGATCGGGACACACACCGCTCTGCTAAGTGTCCCTTACCCATCCCCCGGCATCACTTACCCGACCATGCGGTGTCCCGAGTGGTCCCGTTGCGAGCGACGTCCTCCAGGCGGTCCCGGCGGCGCTGCGTCCCGGCGGCGCAGGTTGACCGCCAGATGAAGGGGCAGCCGACACGCCCCCTCAAAAAAAGCGCTATAGCAGAGCCAGAAATTGCCAAAGGCAGCGCTGCATCAGTCCCCCAAAAAATGTGAGTTCCTGGATTTAAATATCTATATTCAGGATGGCTGTTCGCATACTGCCAACTATTTTAAGGAGGTGAATGCAAACAGATACCTCGACTTTAACAGTTGCCATCTTAAATAATGGAAGAAGAACATTCCATTCGGTCAAATGAAAAGAATCCGAAGGAATTGTTCTTCCACACAAAAATACCTACAACAACTAGAGAACCTGGAGGATCGTTTTAAACAAAAAGGGTATCCCAAACCCCTTATACAAGGAGCACGCCAGAGAGTGGACGAATTAGAACAAAGTGCTTGCTTGAAAAATAATAAACAGGGTAATGCAGAGGGGGGTTATAATGATGAATTTGATTCTGTTTTTCTAACTAGGTATTACACTTCACACACCAATATTTTTTTATAATTTTTTTTTATTTTTTTTTTGTATAGGTAATATCACCAGCTCATATTATTGTGTCATGATTACTGGCACCATATGTAGTCCCCCAGTTATTCTTCTTTAGATGTTTTCCGTGTCCTGTGCAGTATCTCTCCCAGAAGTCCACTTGATGGCCCCCGTGGTGGTCTACACCCCGAAGTCATCAATTTTTACTCTAAGAGAGAGTGTGCAGCTGTTTCTGGAGACGGTCAACAATAACCTCTGCATGGTGGAATAATAGGTCACGATGTTTATCAGGATCAGTAGAAGCATCACCCACTCGATGATTATGATGGGGATTTCACGGATCTCGTCCCAGTCTTCATCATTATGGAATAATTCCTTTAATGTTTCATATCCAAAATAGAAAACTACACAGACAAAAGTCAGGCCACAGCAGGTGCATCTACTATGGTGGATGACTTTTTTTGCTCCTGGTAATTTATACATCTGGATGGACTGCCCAAGGTAGTATAAGGCTTCACATGTAATGGAAATTATCGTGCTGACAAAGTGTATCCTGGGATATTCTTCGGGGGACAATACATGCATAACAGCTGTGGAAAAACAGGAGGCCCACACAATGGCCAGCAGGATCCTCTGGATCAGGACCTGATGACCCCTGAACTCTTCAGTATGCATAACCATATACTTATAAATAAGAAAGGTTAGTACCAAAGTGCCAATGGACGTCCCTATAAATCCAATTCTGAATAATATTCTTTCGGGAAAGACATTTCCCACGTCACTGTGAAGGAAAAGAAACCAATGTTATTATGGATATTTCCTCACTCCCAACCCATGAAATAAGAATCATTTGCTTGTTTATCTTACCTGATGCTCATCAGTGGCGAGGCTGCATGGCCGAGGACGACCGTCATGATGTAGCTGGTGGCAAGCCAGGCCGCACACCAAAACGCCAACAGGAGGGGGACGAACCCCAGTCCTTTTAGCTCCATTTCAGACAAGTAGAAAAAGAAGACGCTAATCTCACTATTCTCACTAATCGCACTGGAACAGACTGAAGGCTCGGGCGGCTGTCAGTGGGATGTCAGGCCTCCAGCTGTCTATGACATCACATGTGACATGTCAGAATGACTGCTTGTTTCTTTGAGCTGCCATGATTTAGTATCTGCTATAGACAGAACCTGATGTTTTTACTATGGACCTTACAGACCTCAGAACCCAAGTAATTAGTGCAGGGGCTCCATTTTGATCATCTCATATTTCACATTATTTGAGTTCCAGGGCTCAGATACATTTGCACCCTCTATAGCAGTGGTCTTCAAGCTGTGAACCCCCAACCGCTGCAGAACCACAACTCCCAGCATGCCCAGACAGCAACTTTGCATAAGGAAATAGTCTAATTAAACTTTTCTTATATATAGAATCCCTGAAATCTCCAATCTCTCCTTTTATTGCTTTATGATCTGTGTTACTTATTTGTAAAAAACAATGTTTGTGATTGTCTTCCCCCCACACACTTATGGGCTATCTCTTCAAACGACTTTATTTGACCTAAAGCGTATAATTGATTTACATAAATAAGCCCCTTTTCATCCAAAAGAGTGAATCTTTAATTTTAAGGAACTCTTTAAGTGCTTTATTCGACCATAATGAAGTAAAGTCAAAACTCCATGTGATTTAAAAAATAAATTTAAGTTCCCCCCATACTTAATTATCTAGATATGCATGGGTGTAGTGAGTATCCCAGCTTCCAAAATCTCAAAAATATCCTTCATTTTTCAGAGGCTTTTTCAAAAATGAAAGAAGCGATCTGATTGGTTGCTATGGGCAACTCAGAAACTTTTCCTCTGGGCAGGTTTTGATAAATCTCCCTCTATGGGGGAGATTCATTAAGACCAGTGTAGAGGAAGAGTTGTGCAGTTGCCCATAGCAACCAGATTGCTTCTTTCATTTTTCACAATGCCTTTGCAAAATGAAAGAAGCGA